>NW_017083110.1:0-295 GCF_001483705.2 Eufriesea mexicana
GACGATGTAAATTCCGAAGCTGGTCTATAGTAATCAATGTATGGTACTGTTATGCCAAGAGATATGAACAATTGAGTGTACCGTTCTTAGTACACCCATCAACAAATCCCAGGCATCCATAAATATACATGATCAATTAGGACATAGAATCTATAGCAATTCTAGAATGGCAAAACGCAGATTCTTTATATCTGGAGTTATTAACAATTGACATAACCGTATTGAGTACAGCCAGCGTCACAGTACTGTAGCCCATGTATTAATAAACCCACGGATGATGCAAATTCCAAAACAA
>NW_017083111.1:0-295 GCF_001483705.2 Eufriesea mexicana
GCTACGCTACTTTCGGTTGTGTTACGTGTGGATAGGTTAGAACAGGACATTCGAGACCTTTGTGCTATACACAGCTGTCCGTGAATTTCTGCGAACTACTGCCTTCTAACGTTTCCAGCTTAGCCCTGGGAATGCCAGCAATATGGGGCTCGGCACGTTAGGTTGTGTGACGTTACGGTCGGTTAGTCTATGTTAGGCTATGTTCGGTAAGGATTGCTTCGTCCTTCGTGCGACACACCGTTGTTCGGCGGATTTCTGCGCACTAGTATTCTCTAGTATGTTCTGCTTGGCTCTG
>NW_017083112.1:0-295 GCF_001483705.2 Eufriesea mexicana
CTCTATCCTAGCCTGGCCAAACGTAACATAAGCAAACGTAACTGAAATCAAACTGTCGCGTCATCAGCACTACTGCTGGCCTCCCCTCGAACAAGAAAAGTATACTAGACTACATTATAGCGCAGAAGTCTTCGATTTGCAGTGCATAACACAAAAGACTGAGCTATAGTATATTTACCACATCAAACGTAACATAACTGAGTGTAGCCTAACCCTACCTAACAGGACGAGTCCGCAATTGCTGGCATCCACAGAGACAAGCAGAGTGTACTATAGCACAGGACAGCGCAGGAAT
>NW_017083113.1:0-295 GCF_001483705.2 Eufriesea mexicana
CAGCCAGTTCGGGTCTACTCTAAAGATTCGACTATGGTCCCTGTCAAGTGACAGCATTTAGCTATGAATGCGTTTGACACGGTGATCTGTGGATCGATTTGGCTTCCAATTGTACGTTATCGTGTCCTCGTTTGATTTTCTTTTGCACAGTATAGGATTAATGCTAGATTACTAGCTGTACTAATACTCTGTGCTGACAGAGATCTGCGTGTCCAATAAACGACTCCTTTTTAATAACAGAACAGATTTATTTAGACTAAAATATGACACAAGGTTTCTCTCAACTCTAACTTAC
>NW_017083114.1:0-295 GCF_001483705.2 Eufriesea mexicana
AGTGCATAACACAAGAGTTGGTGCTACCCAATCCTAACATAGCCAAACGTAGCACAGCCGAACGTAGCCTAGTTCATTCTAACGTGCCGAGTCCACTATTGCTTGCCTCTCCAGTGCCAGGCAGAACATACTAGAGCAAAGTAGAACGCCGCAATCCACAGCAATGCAGTTTATACTGCAAAAGTCAAAGATATATTAACCTAACCTAACCAAACATGACAAAACCAAACGTAACATATTTCATCCTATTGTGTCTAGACAGCTATTGCAGACCAGCTCAGGGCAAAGCAGATCA
>NW_017083115.1:0-295 GCF_001483705.2 Eufriesea mexicana
ATCTCTATTTTCAAGTCGTTATCTACTATGACAACAATTATCTTCTTTTATACAATTAAAAAAAAATCTTTTTAAAACATATACCGACAATGACAACGATTATCTTCTTTTATACAATTGAAAAAGAATCTTTCCAGAAGCTAATAACAATGCATGCAGATTCATTCGAACGCGAACCTTCCATTTTCTAAATATTATAACTCACCGATCATCCAATCACCGGTTCATACTGTCTTGCTTCCAGTGTCACGGAGAACTCCGCTACGCCAGCTGGCGTCTAGGTGCCGTACTACTG
>NW_017083116.1:0-295 GCF_001483705.2 Eufriesea mexicana
GTGAACTAATTACTATGCATAAATAAGGAGGAAAGACTCAATTGGCGTGCTATAGTCGTAGCAGTGCAACAAAGTCTGCCTGGAAAGTTCTATTTTGTTGGCAGTTTCGACTTATATCGTGGTGAGCTGTCCGTCTTGCATAAACAAGGTGGAAAGACCCTATTGGCGAGCAGTCGCCATTGCAATGCTTTAGAATGTGGCTTAAAAACACAATTTTGTTGATATTTCCGGCTAACATCATGGTGAGCTAACGTTCATGCATAAATAAGGAGCAAAGATTCAATTCACTTGCTAT
>NW_017083117.1:0-295 GCF_001483705.2 Eufriesea mexicana
ATTCTACCTGCAGAAACGAATCGAAAGAATCTGTACACTTAGTTATGCTTTAGATGTAAACTGAAAAATGTTTTATCGAAATTTGACTGAAAGTGAGAAATATTATCTTAGAAATTAAATATTCCTTTATTGGTGTATTTAAATATTGGATTTACGTCACAGTTCAGATGAAATACCGTGTTTTTAACTTTGACAGACTGATCACTGTATTAGGCCCAAGGATGAAGTTACGTATGTATAGTGTTTCATCCCGGAGAGTGTGTTTATAACACGATTTTTATTCTAAGGCTTACAC
>NW_017083118.1:0-294 GCF_001483705.2 Eufriesea mexicana
TGTATGGATGTATATCTGTATGGATGTATGTATGGCTGGATGTATCAGTGGATGGGTGTATGGATGGATGTATGTACGGATGTGTGTACAGATGTATGTAAGGATGTATGGATCTATGGATGTATGTACCTGTGAATGTACGAATGTATGGATGTACGGATCTACGGATGTATGGATCTATATATGTCTGGATGTATGGACGGCTGGACGTATGGATGTATGGCTCGATGGATGTATGGACGGGTGGATGTATGGATGGGTGGATGTATGGATGGATGGATGTATGGAAAGATG
>NW_017083119.1:0-295 GCF_001483705.2 Eufriesea mexicana
CGACGTCGCTAACTTTCCCGAGGCTAATGTCAATCAGTTTCTGCGTTTCACGCGTACGCTGATAAGCAAAGTTACTAAAAGGAACTAGGCTATCCAAAGATCGGGGAGATTCGAGTATGGTATCGAGGAAGAGCATCGATACATTAGATCGCTGTCATAGAAATGTTTCGTGAATAGGGTTCTCGGATGAAGGGTGTATCAAATGATCATTCGATGAAAATGTGCTGAGCTTCGTAGGGCATTGATAATAAAATTTTGAAAATGTTTAGTTCGTTCGTTTTTTTGTCACTGTCAT
>NW_017083120.1:0-295 GCF_001483705.2 Eufriesea mexicana
TCCATACATCCATCCATGCATACATACATACATCCATCCATACATACATCCATCCATCCATACACACATCCTTCCACACATTCATCCAGCCATACAACCACCCATCCATACATCCAACGATCCATACATATATCCACCACTACTTCCATTCATCCATACATCCATACGTCCACACAACCATAAATACATCCATCCATACATCCACACATCTATCCATCCATACACCCATCCTCCAATCCATTCATCCATACATACGTACATACATACATCAATACATCCATACATCCATGCATAC
>NW_017083121.1:0-295 GCF_001483705.2 Eufriesea mexicana
AACAAAGCAGTGGGCAGGAAACCACCATATAACTGTGTATAGCTCTGAGGTTAGAGTTACACTTACCAAACGTGACCTAACCTATCGTAACTAAACGTGATATAACTCAATCTAACGTGCCACGGCATCCCGAGATTTGTGCAGAGTATAGTAGAGCAATGTAGTTCGCAGAAATCCAGCGGATGACAGTGCATAGCACAAAAATCTATGGTACCCTATCCTAACCTAACCCAACGTATCATAAGCGTATGCAGCCTGACTCACCCCTACGTGCCGAGACCACTATTGCTGCCCT
>NW_017083122.1:0-294 GCF_001483705.2 Eufriesea mexicana
GGCTGTACTTGCCATTGGATTGAAGGCGTTAGGCGATCTATTCACCATGCTCTAACAGATTATTGATTTTGAGCTGACCTATTCTCTGGCAAGTAGATGGCTGTACTTGCCATTGTATTGATGGCGTTTAGCGACCTGTTCTCCAAGCTATAACAGATTATAGATTTTGAATAGACCTATGTTCTGGCAAGTAGATGGCTGCACTTGCCATTGGATTGAAGGCGATATTCGTTCTATTCACCAAACTACAGCAGGTTATAGACTTTGAATAGACCTATTTTCTGGCAAGTAGAA
>NW_017083123.1:0-295 GCF_001483705.2 Eufriesea mexicana
AAATAATATAAACACAATAAATAATATAAATAGTAAAAAACTGTAAAATACAAATTATAATGGTCATGAAAAGAACAAATAAAACAATAGCAAATTTATGCAATCTGTTACCAATCCTATATAGTTTTAACTTTACATGGAAGCAGCTGTATTATAATACATAAGAATCTATGATTCTGCATGAATATTATAATTGCACCAGAATATTCTTGATTAGAATTTCTTTCATTACTGAACCATTACATGACTCAAGCATAATATTTTCATTTAAATGACATTATTGGTCATAAATTGT
>NW_017083124.1:0-295 GCF_001483705.2 Eufriesea mexicana
TCGACTAATATTGAGGTGAGCAGTCTTTTCTGCGTAAACAACGAGGTAAGATTCAATTGTGTTTCTATAGCCATTGCATTGCAATAGAATCTGGCTGGAAAGTTCAATTTTAATGACATTATCGCCTAATATCCTGTTGAGGAGTGTTTTCTGCACAAATAAGGGGGGAAGGTTCCGTTGGTTTGCTCGAGACATTGCATTGCATTAGATACTGTCCGGAAAATTCAATCTAATTGACATTTTCGTCTGATACTGCGGTCAGCAAACCTTTCTGCGTAAATAAGGTGGAAAGATT
>NW_017083125.1:0-295 GCF_001483705.2 Eufriesea mexicana
AATTGCAAAATATAAAATAATGAGAAACCAACATTTTTTGCAGTAGTATATCAAATTATGTAATAAATGATACATATGTAATATAAAATAATTATAAAATACATAACATATGCTACATATTATATACAATATTCTAATGCTAATTGAAACACAATAGTTTCTCAATCAATAATAATTCGAAGTAGATAATTTGATTAATAGTTGGTGTTATAAATAAATTATTTTATAAAATACAAAATAATGAGAAACAAAAATCTTTTTGGTAGTATATTAAATTATGTATTAAATAATACAT
>NW_017083126.1:0-295 GCF_001483705.2 Eufriesea mexicana
TATTTTTGTATGTTTGTGAATAACCAAATCTTTGTTTCGAGAAATGTTATTTATTTATAATAACGTAGATTGTGTCGAATTAATAATTATTGTAAAATAAATAAGTCTTTATTTAATTAGTAACTTAAGTAAAAACAATTTTTCTTCGATATTGAGGTTATGTACCGGAAAAGTAATCGCTTTAAATCGAACAATTTTTTATGTTATTTTTATACGTTTGTTCGTGAGTAATAGTTGGTTGTAAAAAGGATCTCAAGAACACTTCGTTTTATGTATTAATTAATTAAATAAGCTT
>NW_017083127.1:0-295 GCF_001483705.2 Eufriesea mexicana
ATAGCACGCCAATAGAATATTTCCCCCTTAATTGTGCGAGAAAGTTATCTCACCACGATATTATCAGAAACTGTTAGTAAAATTGTACTTTCAAGTCAGATTGTATAGCACTGCAAAGGCTGTAGAACGCCAATTGAATCTTTCCTCCTTCTTTATGCAAGAAAATTAGCTCACCACAATATTAGGACAGAATGTCAATAGAATTGAATTTTCCAGCCAGATACTATGGCATTGCGATGGCTATAGCACGCCAATATAGTCTACCCTCCTTTTTTATGCAAAAAAGAGAGCTCAC
>NW_017083128.1:0-295 GCF_001483705.2 Eufriesea mexicana
ATTCGTAATCGGTTCTCAATCGGTATTCGATCGGTTCTCAATCGGTTATCAATCGGTTCTTAAGCGGTTCTCGATGGGTATTCAAACGGTTCTCAGTCGGTATTCAATCAGTTCTCTACCGGTTCTCTACCGGTTCTCGAACGGTTCGCAATTTGTTAGCAATTGATTCGTAATCGGTTCTCCATCGGTATTCGATCGGTTCTCAATCGGTTATCAGTCGGTTATCAGTCGCTTCTTAATCGGTTCTCAATTTGTTGGTAATTGATTCGTAATCGGTTCTCAATCGGTATTCGAT
>NW_017083129.1:0-295 GCF_001483705.2 Eufriesea mexicana
CAGCCACTGCCACAAATAGTAGTAGTTGAAATTATAATAATAATAGTAGTAGTAGTAATAGTAGCAGTAGTAGTAATAGTAGTAGTAGCAGTAATAGTAGTAGTAATAGTAATAGTAGTAGTAGTAATAATAGTAGTAGTAGTAATAGTAGCAGTAATAGTAATAATAGTAGTAGTAGTAATAGTAACATTAATAGTAATAATAGCAGTAATAGTAGTGACAGCGGTAGTGATAGTCGTAGTGATAGTGATAGTGATAGTAATAGTAATAGTGATAATGATAGTGATAGTGATAG
>NW_017083130.1:0-294 GCF_001483705.2 Eufriesea mexicana
TTCTCTGGCAAGTACATGGCTGTACTTGCCATTGAATCGAAGGCGATAAGCGATCTATTCACCCAGCTGTAATAGGTTATAGATTTTGAATAGACATACTTTCTGGCAAGTATATGGCTGTACTTGCCATTGGATTGATGACGTTGGGCGACCTATTCACCAAACTAAAAAAGGTAATTTATTTTGAATAGACCTATTCTCTGGCAAGTAGGTGGATATACTTGACAGTGGATTGAAGGCCTTAGGCGATATATTCACCAAGCTATGACAGATTATAGATTATGAATATACCTA
>NW_017083131.1:0-295 GCF_001483705.2 Eufriesea mexicana
ACGTCGCCTTCCATGGAAATTCAGCCTTAAGCTGTCTCTGGGCTTTATTCGATCTTTCTTCTATTTTCTTCTCGTCTAAATTGCGCTCTTTTCTCACCTAAACACCAGATATGACCAGAGTCGAACCGAAGAACAGTCATCCTCGCTACCAGTTGGTCGTGCTGTCGCCTTCCATGAAAATTCATCCTTAAGCTGTCTCGGGGCTTTACTAGATCTTTCTTCTTTTTTCTTTTCGTCTAAATTACGCTCTTTTCTCATCTAAACACCAGATATGACCAGAGTCGAACCGAAAAAC
>NW_017083132.1:0-295 GCF_001483705.2 Eufriesea mexicana
CGACCACTATGTCTGGACTCCCCAGGGCCAAGCAGTATGTAGTCGAGCAGTGTAGAGCCTAGAAATCCACCGAATATCGGTGTATATCACGAAAATAATATCTGTCCAAACCTAACAAAGTCTAACTTTTTGAAGCCAAAAGTAGCCTAACTCACACGAACGGTCCGAGACCCTTAGTACTGGTCACCGCAGAGTCGAGCAGAGTATAGTAGAGCGACGTAGGGCGTAGAAGTCTACCGAAAAACAGTGTACAGCACAAAAGTTGAAGGTACCATATCCTAACCTATCCAAGCTT
>NW_017083133.1:0-295 GCF_001483705.2 Eufriesea mexicana
CGGTAGCAAGTCAGAAATTCTGGCTTTTGTCTGTGAGATAGAAGATGGAGAACTGGATTCTGCTGAGTAGTAATGATAGCGACGAATTATTTTTGTTGTATAGTAAGTTAGCAAGTCTGTTGTAGACATTGAGAACTGTAACTTAATTCCGTATGATAGCAGACCTATGATATAGAACTCTATAGAGTAGTAGAATTCTATGGAATTTTATAGAATAGTGGATCAGCAATGCAGATCATCACAATGGTAGTTCAGCAAGTCAGTTTTGCACAATATAGCAAAGTAACAATCTAAT
>NW_017083134.1:0-295 GCF_001483705.2 Eufriesea mexicana
ATTTTATTAGGTTTGGAGAGGTTACGACAGGATATATTTCACTTCTGTGTTACACAAT
This sequence comes from Eufriesea mexicana, assembly GCF_001483705.2. Classification (NCBI taxonomy): domain Eukaryota; kingdom Metazoa; phylum Arthropoda; class Insecta; order Hymenoptera; family Apidae; genus Eufriesea; species Eufriesea mexicana. Next base: position 59 of record NW_017083134.1, read on the forward strand.
GATATAACGTGCATTTCTGCGATCTATATTGCTCTACTGTACTCTGCTCGGCTCTGGGGATGCCCGTAACAGTGGTTCAGCAATGTTAGTTTCATTTAGGCGGCGTTTGATTATGTTACGTTTGGTTAGGGTAGGGCAGGATAACATTGATTTTTGAGCTGTATGCTGCTATTGGGAGATATTCTGCGCTGTATTGTGCCCTAATGTACTCTGCTTGGCACTGTGGAGGCCAGGAAC
>NW_017083135.1:0-294 GCF_001483705.2 Eufriesea mexicana
ACCACGATATTAGTCGAAAATGTCAGTAAAATGGAATTTTCCAACCTCATTCTATATCATTGCGATGTCTACAGCACGCCAATAGAATCTACCCAGTTTATTTATGCAAGAAAGACAGCTCACCACGATAAAAGACAAAAATGTCAATAAAATTGAATTTTCAAGCCAGATTCTGCAGCACTGCATTGGCTATAGAACTACGAACAGATCGTTCCTCCTTACTTATGCAAGGAAGCTAGCTTACCACGATACTAGTTGAAAATGACAATAAAATTGAATTTTCCGGGACGAATC
>NW_017083136.1:0-295 GCF_001483705.2 Eufriesea mexicana
ATGTATGTATGGATGTATGGAAGGATGACTGTATGGATGGATGGATGTATGGATGTATGGATGGATGGATGGTTGGATGGATGTATGTATGGATGTATGTACGTATGGACGTACGGATGTATGGATGTACGGGTAAATGGATGTACGGATATATATATGTACGGATGTATGGATGTATGGATGCATGGGTGTATGGAAGGATGGATGTATCGATGTTAATATGTAGTTGGCAGGATATATGGATGGATGGATGTATTGATGTACAGATGTAGGGATGCATGAATGTATGCTTGTA
>NW_017083137.1:0-295 GCF_001483705.2 Eufriesea mexicana
CCATCCATACATCCATCGATCCATAGATCTATACATCCATACATCCATCCAACCGTACATCCACCCACACATACACCCATCCAACCATACATCCATATATACATCCGTACATACATCCATCCATTCACCCATCCATTCATATATGCATCCACACATCCGTACATACGTACATTCCTACATCAGTACATCCATACATCCATACAACCATACATCTGTAAATTCATACATACACACATTCATACATCCATACATCCATTCATACATGCATCTATACATACCACCTTCCATCCGTCCA
>NW_017083138.1:0-294 GCF_001483705.2 Eufriesea mexicana
CCAAAAGGATCTTTCCTCCTTACTTATGCAAGGATGTTGGGTCACCACGATATTAGTCGAAAAAGTCAATAAAATTGAATTTTCCAACCACATTCTATAGCATTGCAATGCCTATAGCATGCCAATAGAATCTCTCCTCCTATTTCATGGAAGAAAGTTTGCTCACCACGATATTAGTCGAAAATGTCAATAAAATTGTTTTTTCCATCCAGATTCCTTGGCATTGCAATCGTTATAGCACGCCAAGCGGATCTTTCATCCTTGTTTATGCAGGAAAGGCAGCTCACCACAATA
>NW_017083139.1:0-295 GCF_001483705.2 Eufriesea mexicana
TATTTATGCAACGATGTCAGCTCACCACGATAGTCGTCGAAAATGTCTATAAAATTGAATTTTGCATCCAGATACTATAGAATTGCTATGGCCACAGCAGGCCAATAGAATCTTTCCTCCTAATTTATGCAAGAAAGACACCTCAACACGATATTAGTCGAAAATGTCATTAAAATTGAATTTTCGAGTCAGATTCTATAGCATTGTAATGGGTACAGCGTGCCAATAGAATCATTCGTCCTTATTAATGCAAGGATGTGAGCCCACAACTATATCAGTCGAAAATGTCAATAAA
>NW_017083140.1:0-295 GCF_001483705.2 Eufriesea mexicana
GTGGGTGTATGTATGGATGTGTGGATGTACGTATGGTTGTATGTATGGATGGATGGTTGTATGTTTGGACGGGTTTGTGTACGTATGTATGTGTGCACGTATGGTTGTACGAATGTTTGGATGTACGGATGTACGGATGTATGTATGGATGAATGTATGGGTGTATGTACGGATGTATGTATTGATGTATGTATGCATGTATGGATGGAAGGATGTATGGATCGATCGCGTTATGGATGGTTGTATGTATGGATGGATGGACGTATGGAAGGATGGATGTATGGATAGAAGGATG
>NW_017083141.1:0-295 GCF_001483705.2 Eufriesea mexicana
TTTCCAGCCGGATTCTATAGCTCTGCAATGGCTATAGCACGCCAATAGAAACTTCCCTCCTTACTTATGCAAGAAAATAATCTCACCACGGTATTAGTCGTAAATGTCAACATAATTGAATTTTCCAGGCAGATTCTATAGCATTGCAATGGCTATAGTGCGCCAATAGGATCCTTCCTTCTTACGCATGCAAAGGAGCTAGCTCACCACGATATATGTCGAGATCGTCAAGAAAATTGAATTTTCCAGGCAGATTCTGTAGCATTGCAATGGATATAGCACACCAATGGATTCT
>NW_017083142.1:0-295 GCF_001483705.2 Eufriesea mexicana
GAATGGCAGTGAATAGTACATGAGTTAAAGCTATACTTTCATAACTTAAACAGTCGTTACATATGCAAGCGCAACCTCGCTAGAATTAACCGGCCGAAATCACTATTGCTGCCTCCCCAAAATAAAGCAGAGCATATTATGGCGCAGCAGAGCGCAGAAATCAGCATCACAGCAGCGCACACACAAAAGTCATAGCTATCCAATCCTGACATAGCCAAACCTTACCTAATCTAGCGCAACATAGCTCAACCTAACTTGCCGCGACCGCTATTCCTGGCGACCCCAGAGACGAGCA
>NW_017083143.1:0-295 GCF_001483705.2 Eufriesea mexicana
TCTATTGGCGTGCAATAGCCATTGCAATAGCATAGATAGTGATTGGAAAATTCGAACTTATTATCATTTTCCACCAATATCGTGGTGAGCAAATTTTCTTGCATAAACAAGGATGAAAGGTTCTATTGGCGTGCTATAGGCATTGCAATGCAGTAGAATCTGGCTGGAAAACTCAATTTTATTCACATTTTTAACTAATATCGTGGAGAGCTGACTTTCTTGCATAAATAACGAGGAAAGATTCAAATGGCGTGCTATAGCCATTTCAATGCTATGGAATCTGGCTTGAAAGTTC
>NW_017083144.1:0-295 GCF_001483705.2 Eufriesea mexicana
AATTTCGTGCACGTTGGGATAAGTATAATTCTAGCCACGAGACAAATATAGTCAGTCCATATGTTCTCTATCAGGACCTTCTGAATCCTTGTAAAAGATTTAATTTCGTCCAATTTTAATTTTTTAACAGTGGCTCACTGTACATTTATTTTATTCGCGATAAGATCCTGCAACGATTTTCAAACTTTTGTCAATTTCTTGCACGTTGGAACGTGATAAGTATAATGCTAGTCACGAGACAAATATAGTCAGTCCATATGCTCTCTGTCAGGACCTCCTGAATCCTTGTTAAAGA
>NW_017083145.1:0-295 GCF_001483705.2 Eufriesea mexicana
TATTCGTGTTTCACCCTATCTCTACATATATATAATAACTTGCCCAACCTTTCAATAGTATCCCAGTTTAAGGCAGGGCCTGCTAGGGTACTGATGACATACCGATGAGTCCACTAGCAGGCCCTGGACGAAACGCTCATCCCTTCCTTTTCGTGTCATCCTTTCTAACATTAATGCCACACGAGGATACCTGCGACTAGTCTACTTCAACAAACCCCACAAACCGCAGTTCTATTAAACAAAATCGAGCAAATAATTGGACATTTTTAACTAAAATATTCACGTACAAGTATTT
>NW_017083146.1:0-295 GCF_001483705.2 Eufriesea mexicana
GACCGCCTAACGCCTTCATTACAATAGCAAGTACAGTCATCTACTTGCCAGAGAATAGGGCTACAAAAAATATATAATCCCATATAGCTAGGTGAGTAGATCGCCTAAAGCCTTCAATTCAATGGCAAGAACAGTCATCTACTTGCCAGAAAATAGGTGTATTCAAAATCAATTACCTGTTATAGCATGGTGAATATATCGCCTACCGCCACCAATCCAATCGCAACTACAGACATCTACTTGCCAGAAAATATGTCCATTCAAAATCTATAATCTGTTATAGCTTGGTGAATAG
>NW_017083147.1:0-295 GCF_001483705.2 Eufriesea mexicana
GAATAGCAGTGTTTAGCTGAAAGGGCAGAGCTATCCGAACCTAAACCAAACAATTCTGATATGACCGAAAGTAGCGTAACTCAAAACACTATCGCTGGCGTCCACAGAGACAAGCAGAATATACTAGAGCAAAGCAGAACGCTGGTATCGAACGAAGAGCTGTGTACGGCAGAATAGTGTAAGCCATCATACGCAAGCCTACCCTAGGCTAACCAAATCAAGCGTAACGTAACTCAACCTAACGCGCCGCGACCACTGTTGCTGGCGTCCCCAGAGGCATGCTGGATACCAGAGA
>NW_017083148.1:0-295 GCF_001483705.2 Eufriesea mexicana
TTACGTTTGGCTAGGTTCGGATGGTACAGCTGCGACTTTTGTGGTATACACTGCTATTCGGTGGATTTCTGCGCTCCAATGTGCTCTAATATTTTCTGGTTAGCTCTGGGGAGAACAGCAATAGCGGTCTCTGCACGTTAGGCTGAGGTATGTTAAGTTAGGTTAGGGCAGCTTAGGTCCAGTTCGGCAATCATAGCCATGACTTTCGTGCTACACACTGTTATACGGCGGATCTCTGTGCTCTACCCTGCTGTAGCATATTCTGCTTGTCCATGTGGAGGCCAGCGATAGTGCT
>NW_017083149.1:0-295 GCF_001483705.2 Eufriesea mexicana
CATTCGATACTGTCCGGGAAACTCAATCTTATTGACATTTCCTTCTAATATTGCGGTGAGCAACCTTTCAGCGTAAATAAGGTGGAAATATTCTATTGGCTTGCTTTAGCCGTTGCATTGCAGTAGAATCTGCCCGAGAAGTTCAATTCTATTGACCTTCTCGATTAACATCGCGGTGAGCAAACGAATCCGACTAAATTCGAAGGAAAGATTCCATTGGTTTGATGTAGCCCCTGCATTTCAGTAGAATCTCACCGAAAAGCTCATTATCGACTTATATGGCTGTGCGCAAACT
>NW_017083150.1:0-295 GCF_001483705.2 Eufriesea mexicana
GATGGATGGATTTATGGATGTGTGGATGTATGAATGAATGGATGGATGGATGTATGGGTGTATGGATGTATGGATTGATGGGTTAGTGGAAGGGAGCTTGTATGCACGGATGGATGTATGGTTCGATGGATGTATGGATGGTTGGATGTAAGGATGGTTGGATGTATGGATGGATGGGTGTTGGGAAAGATGGACGTATGGATGGATGTGTGGATGGATTGAGGTATGTATTGACGGATGTTCGGAAGTATGAATGTACGGATGTATGGCTGTCTGCATGTATGGTTGCATGGAT
>NW_017083151.1:0-295 GCF_001483705.2 Eufriesea mexicana
CTGAAATTCACCGCACTGCAGTGAAGAGCACCAAAGTCGCAAATACACTAACGAAACCTGACCTAGCCTTACCTATCCTAACGTAGCGTAACTCAACATGGCGTTCCACGACATTTGCTCCTGGCGTTCTCTGAGCCAAGCAGAATGTGTCGGAGCACAGTAGGAGACAGAAATCCACCGAATAACAGTGTGTAGTACGAAAGTCAAAACAGCCCTAACCAAATTTATCCTAACCTAACCTATCCAAACGTAGCCTGCCACAACCTGAGGCGCCGAGGCCACTATTGCCCGCATC
>NW_017083152.1:0-295 GCF_001483705.2 Eufriesea mexicana
ATGACAAGTACAGCCATCCACTTGCCAGATGATAAACCTATTCAAAATCTATATTCTGTTATAACTTGGCGAATAGATCGCCAACCGCCTTCAATCCAATGGAAAGTACAGACAACCACTGGCCGGAAAATAGGTCTACTCAAAATATATAACATGTTATAAGTTGGTGAACAGACCGCCTAACGTCTTCAATACAATGGCAAGTACAGTCATCATCTTGCCAGAGAATAGATCTATTAAAAATATATAATCCATTATAGCTTGCTGAATAGATCGCCTAACGCCTTCAATTCAA
>NW_017083153.1:0-295 GCF_001483705.2 Eufriesea mexicana
CAAAATTTCTACGCGCTTGTAGACGCCTTCTGTGTCACGAACGCAAAATTTCTAAGCGCCTATGGACGCCCACAGTAACCAAGGGGTTAAAAGGGTAGGTCGAGAAGCGTACGTGGACAGTTCTTGGACAGTTCTTTGAGAGGAGAGACAGTATGCGGGAAAGACGAGAGCGTGAGTACCTCATAGCGAGGAGAAGAATATCGAATCTGCCAGCGAGAATTAGACTTGTGACCTAGCCCTCACTTAGTAAACCCCTTACAATATACACACGTACCTGCTGAGAATGCCTTATTCC
>NW_017083154.1:0-295 GCF_001483705.2 Eufriesea mexicana
GGTTGGGAGAGGGTACCTCTGACTTTTTTGCTACACGCTGCCATTCGGCTGATTTCTGCACTCCACTGTGCACTAGTAATTTCAGCTCGGCTCTGGGAACGTCGGCAATAGTAGTATGGTCACGTTACTTTAGGTTATGCTGCGTTTCGTTGAGTAAGATTAGGGCAGGTTTGGTCAGGGTATCATTGACTTATGAGCTGTACAATCCTTTCCGGGGGATTTCTACTCTCTGCGTTGCTCTACTACACTCTGCACGACTCTGGCGACGCAAGAGATAGTGGTCCCAGCTCGTTAG
>NW_017083155.1:0-295 GCF_001483705.2 Eufriesea mexicana
TTATTGACAGTTTCGACTAATATCGTGGTGAGCTATCTTTCTTGCATAAATAGGGAGGAAGGACTCTATTGGCGTACTATGGCCACAGCAATGCCATTGAATATGGCTGGAATGTTCAATTTTATTCACATTTTCGAATAATATTGTGGTGCGCGACCTTTCTTGCATAAATAAGGAGGAAAGATCCTTTTGGCTTGGTATAACCATTGCAATGATATAGAATGTTGTTGGAATATTCAATTTTATTGACATTTTTGACAAATATCGTGGTGAGCTAACTTTCTTCCATAAATAA
>NW_017083156.1:0-295 GCF_001483705.2 Eufriesea mexicana
TCAGAGCACAGTAGAGCGCAGGAAACCGCCGAATAGCCGTGCACAGCACAAATGTCAAATTGTCCGCTCCTGAGCTAACCAAACGTAACATAAATGAAAGTAGCTTAAACGGACCTAACGTGCCGGGACCGCATTTTCTATCCTCCCCAGGGACGAGTAGAGTATAGTAGAGCTCAGTAGAGCGCAGAAATCCACCGAATAGCAGTGTAAGGCACAAATTCATGGCTAACCACCCCTACCATAACCTAACCTAACCTGAACATACGTAGCCTAACGCATCATTTGTGCCATGTGC
>NW_017083157.1:0-295 GCF_001483705.2 Eufriesea mexicana
TAGGTTAGGAAGGTTTGATTAGGATTTCATTGACCTATGTGCTTTACACTGCTACTCCGTGGATTTCTGCGCTCTACATTGCTTTACTATACTCTGCTCGACACTGGGGAGGCGATAATTAGCTGTCGTGTCACGTCAGTTTTGTTAGGTTACGTTTGTTTTGGTTCGGTTTGGCTAAGTTTGACAAGGATAGCTCTGACTTTCGTGCTATACACTATTATGTGGTGGATTCGTGTGATGTACTGTGCTCTACTATATTGTACTTGGCTTCGGAGCGCCGGCAGCGGTGGTTGCG
>NW_017083158.1:0-295 GCF_001483705.2 Eufriesea mexicana
GCATAAATAAGGAGGAAAGATCCTATTGGCGTGCTATTACCATTGCATTGATATAGAATGTGACTGGAAAATTCAATTTTATTGACATTGTCGACTAATATCGTGATTAGCTATCTTCATTGCATAAATAAGGAGCAAAGATCCAATTGGCGTGCTACGGCCACCGTAATGATATAGATTCTGGCTGGGAAGTTCAATTTTGTGGACATTTTCGACTAATTTCGTGGTGAGTTAGCTTTCTTGCATAAAAAAGGGGGTAAGATACAATTGGCGAGATGTAGCCACTGCAATGCTT
>NW_017083159.1:0-295 GCF_001483705.2 Eufriesea mexicana
TCAAAGATGTCAATAAATTTGAACTTTCCTGGCAGATTCGAGAGCATTGCAATTGCTATATCACGCCAAATGAATCTTTCCTCATTATTTATGCAAGAAACTTAGCTCACCACGATATAAGCAGAAAATGTCAATAAAATTGAATTTTCCTGCCAGATTCTATAGCATTTCAATGGTTATAGCACGCCAATTGAATCTCTCATCCTTATTTATGCAAGAATGTTAGCTCACTACGATATCAGTCGAAAATGTCAGTAAAATTGTATTTTCCATGCAGTTTCCAAATCACTGCAAT
>NW_017083160.1:0-295 GCF_001483705.2 Eufriesea mexicana
GTGGCTCCTTCACGAGCGGCATGGCGACGTTGCACGCGCGCGTCATCGCAGCCCTTAGCCGCTTCGCCCATAAGCTTGCTTCGTCGTTTTCGCTCCCGACAGACCCATCCGCCCAGGCGACTATCTGGACGGCCGCGGCGAAGAGGTCGCGGTCGAGGCGCCTGAGCGCCAATCGCGGCGCGGTGGTGTGCTTCCCGCTGGGTGGTTCCAGACCGGTGTGTGGAGTGACGGCAAGCATCATGGTGATATGGATGTGGTCGCTGAGCGTTTCCACCTCCACCGCCACCCTCCAGCC
>NW_017083161.1:0-295 GCF_001483705.2 Eufriesea mexicana
ATGGATGTGTGGATGGATGGATGTATGTGTCGATGTATGTACGGATGTAATGATGGATTGATGTATTGGTGGATGGATGTATGTATGGATGTATGTATGGAATAATGTATGGGTGAATGTATGGATGTATGTATTGCTGTATGAATTGATGTATGGTTGGATGGATGGTTTGGTGGGTTGATGTATCTAAGGATGGATGTATGGTTCAATGGATGTGTGGAACGATCGATGCATGGATGGGTGGAAGTATGGTTGGCTGGATGTATGGACGGATGGCAGTATCGATACATGGATG
>NW_017083162.1:0-295 GCF_001483705.2 Eufriesea mexicana
ATTCAATTTTACTGACATTTTCGACTAATATCGTAGTGAGCTACCTTTTTTGCATAAATAAGGCGGAAAGATTCTGTTGTCGTGCTATAGTCTTTGCAATGCTATAGAATCCCGCTGGAGAGTTCAATTTTATTGACAGTTTATACTAATATCGTGGTGAGCTAAGTCTCTTGCATAAATGAGGAGGAAAGATTGTGTTGGCGTGCTATAGGCACTTCATTGCTATAGAATTTGGCAGGAAAACAAAATGTTATTGACATTTTCGACTAATATCGTGTTGAGCTACTGTTCTTGC
>NW_017083163.1:0-295 GCF_001483705.2 Eufriesea mexicana
GCCACCGTTGCTGGCTGCCCCAGGGCCCAGCAGAATACAGCAGAGCAATGTAGTGCACAGAAACCCACCGAAAGCTGTTGATAGCACGATAGTCATAGCTATACACACCGAACTTAACATAACATGACATAACGGAACGTAACATAACTCAACCTAACGTGCCGAGACCACTATTTCTTACCTCCCCAGAGACATGTAGAGCATATTAGTTCAATGTGGAGCGCACAAATCCACCGATTAGCAGTGTAGAGCACAAGGCTCAATGCTGTCCTGTCCTTATCTAACCAAACGTAAT
>NW_017083164.1:0-295 GCF_001483705.2 Eufriesea mexicana
AGGAATCTAATTCTCCTATATAATTAAAAATAACTTCTGACAATGATAATTTAAATTAACTAATAAACCCATTAAAACTTACAAGGAGAGTGTGAGTCCTCCGGGTCACCGATTTAGATGAAACTTTGCAGGTTTGTAGAAATCATCATGTAGTTTAAGAAAATATACCATTATAGCGGCAACCATTGAAAAGTTTTTGAAATATTTACGATTAAAGTATTATTACTTCCGTTATTATGCATTCATTTCCACCTTTTTTCAGGTAATATCGTGGCCGAACAGCCATAGTTCAAGA
>NW_017083165.1:0-295 GCF_001483705.2 Eufriesea mexicana
GGTGTATGGATGCGTGCTTGTATGGATGGGTGCTTGTATGGATGGATGGATGTATGTTTCGCTGGATGTATGGCAAGGTGGATGTATGCACGGATGTATGAATCGTTGAATGGCTGTATGAATGGATGGGTGTATGAATGGATTTAGGTATGGATGGACGGATGTACGGATGTATGGATGTATGGAAATATATAAATGTATGGATGAATGGATGTATGGATGTGTGGATGTGTGGGTGTATGGATGGATGGATGTATGGATGGATGCATGTGTAGATGGCAGGATATAGGAAGGA
>NW_017083166.1:0-295 GCF_001483705.2 Eufriesea mexicana
TTCTGCGCACTACTGTGCTGTAGCATGTCCTGCTTGGTTCAGGGGCGGCCAACAATAGCGGTCTCCGCGCGTTATGTTGAGTCAGGGTATGTTTGGTTATGTTGTGTTGGTTTGGGTCAGCTGTGGGTAACTGACTTTTCCGATATGCACTGCGATTCTATGGATTTAGGCGTCCTACACTCCACTAATGGGTTCTGCTTGGCTCTGGGGAAGCCAGCAATACTTGTCGGTTCACGTTAGTTTGAGCTAGGTTACGATTGGTTATTTTACGATTAGTTAGGTTAGGGGGTGATGG
>NW_017083167.1:0-295 GCF_001483705.2 Eufriesea mexicana
TATTGACATTATCGACTAACACAGTGGTGAGCTATCTTCCTTGCATTTGTAAGGAGGAAGGATACTTTTTGAGAGATATAGCCATTGCAATGCTATAGAATGTAGCTGAAAATCTCAATTTTATTGACATTTTAGTCTAATTTCGTGGTCAGCTAACTTTCTTGCATAAACACGGAGGAAAGATTCAGTTGGCATGCTATAGGCATTGCAAGGCTTCAGAAACGTGCTGGAAAATTCAATTTTACTGACATTTCCGACTGATAACGCGGTGAGCGAACTTCGGTGCATAAGTATG
>NW_017083168.1:0-295 GCF_001483705.2 Eufriesea mexicana
CTATGACTATGAGTAGTATGAGGGCCTATGAGGACTATGACTAGTGAGACTCTGACTATGAGTAGTGAGATTATGACTATGAGTAGTGAGACTATGACTACGACTATGAGTAGTGAGACTATGACTATGGCTATGAGTAGTGAGACTATGACTATGACTATGACTATGACTATGAGTAGTATGAAGACCTATACTAATGACAGCAATTAGGGATCACTGACAAATATGAAAGAGAGGAAGAATGTATACTTGATATTTTCCAAGAATAAAAAATATTTCAACATATTGTTTCAAA
>NW_017083169.1:0-295 GCF_001483705.2 Eufriesea mexicana
CCACGATATTAGCCGAAAATTTCAATAAAATTGAGTTTTGCATCCAGATTCTGTAGCATTGCAATGCCTATAACATACCAACAGAATCTTTCCTCCGTGCTTATGCAAGAAAGCTAGCTGTCCACGATATTAGTCAAAAATGTCAATAAAATTGAATTTTCCCACCAGATTCTACTGCATTGCAAGGGCCCTAGCTCTCTAGAAGGATCTTTCCTACTTACTTATTGAAGGCAGTTAGCTCAATACGATACCAGTCGAAAATGTCAACAAAATTGAACTTTCCAGACAGATTCTC
>NW_017083170.1:0-295 GCF_001483705.2 Eufriesea mexicana
TAACACAGCCCAACGTAAAAGAACTAAATGCAACGTGCATAGACCACTATTGCTGAAATCCCCTGGGCCAAGCAGAAAATATCAGAGCACATTAGTGAGCAGAACTGAACATAACTTGCCGAGACCGCCATTCCTGTCCTTCGCAGAGACAAGCAGAGCATATTAGAGCACAGTGGAGCACAGAGATCCACCGAATTGCAGTGTACGGCACAAGGGACTGCGGTAGTCTGTCCTGGCATAGCCAAACCTGTCATAAGCAATCGTAGCCTAACTCAAACTAACGCGCCGAGACCAC
>NW_017083171.1:0-295 GCF_001483705.2 Eufriesea mexicana
GAATGTATGGATGCATGGATGGATGGATGCATCGACGGTTGGAAGTACGGATGGTAGGATTTAGGTGCGTATGCATGTGTGGATGAAAGGATGCATGGACGGAAGGTTGTATGAACGGGTGCATGGATGGATGGATGGGTGTATGGATGGACGGATGTATGGATGCGTCTATGGACGTCTGTATGCATGTATGTATCGATGCAGTTAAATATGTATGTATGCATGTATGAATGGGTGTATGTATGGATGTTTGTATTGATGTATGTATGGATGTATGCATGGATGGATGGACTGG
>NW_017083172.1:0-295 GCF_001483705.2 Eufriesea mexicana
CAGCGATCACTATTGCTGTTCCCACATAGCCATGCAGAACACGTTAGTGGAGAGTAGAGCGTAAATATCCATATAAGCACACTGTATATCAGGAAATGCAATGCTACCAGACCTAACCCAAACCATCAGGACATAGACAAACATATCCTAACTAAACCTAGCGTGCCGATACCGCAACTCCTGCTCACCCCAGAGGCAACCAGGACATACTAGAGCACAGTAGAGCGCAGACATCCATCGAACATCAGTGTACAGTACAAAGGTTAAAAATATCCTAACCAAACGTAGCCCAACC
>NW_017083173.1:0-294 GCF_001483705.2 Eufriesea mexicana
TTATTGACATACTCGACTGATATCGTGGTGAGGTAATTTTGTTGCATAAATTAGGAGGAAAGACTCTATGAGCACGCTATGGCTATTTCAGTACTATAGAATCTTACTGGAAAATGCAATTTTATGGACATTTTTGATTTATATCGCGGTGAGCTACTTTTGATGCATACATAAGGAGGAAAGGTTCTATTGGCACGCTATAGCCATTGCAGTGCTATACAGTTTGAATGTAGAATTCAATTTTATTGACATTTTCGACTAATATCGTGGTGAGCTGGTTTTGTTGGATAAATA
>NW_017083174.1:0-295 GCF_001483705.2 Eufriesea mexicana
AGAATGTACTAGAGCACAGTAGTGCGCGGAATTCCACCGCATTGCAGTGAATAGCACAGGAGCTGGAGATATACTAACCTAACCTGTCTCAACCTAACATAAGCAAACGTAACCTAGCACAACCTGACGTGCCGTGAGCACTACTTCTGGCATCCCCAGAGCGAAGCCGAAAATATTAAGACTCAGTAGACCGCAGAATTCCGCGCATAGCAGTGTATAGCGCAAAGGTCTTGAATATCATATCCTGACCTCACCAAACGTAACTAACCCAGACGTAACCTAACCCAAACTAACA
>NW_017083175.1:0-295 GCF_001483705.2 Eufriesea mexicana
CGAATAAATCAATGTAGATCGAATCTATGGCTACAATTCCCGAACTTAATCTAGTCTGACCCACCCAAACGTAACCTATATCAGCCTAACATGCCGCGGCGGACATATCTGGATACCGCAGAGCAAAGCAGGGCATGTTAGAGAACATTAGAGCGGAGAAATCCACCGAATAAGAGTGTAAAACGCAAAAGTTCTAGCTAACCTATCCTAACCCAACAAATCGTAACAATAGTAAACTTAACCGAACTCAACGTAAAGTGCCGCCAACGCGATTGCTGGCCTCGATAGAGACAAG
>NW_017083176.1:0-295 GCF_001483705.2 Eufriesea mexicana
TTACGTCCAGGATTATATTTTGGTTAATGTGCAGAAGATTATGGAATAAATCATAGTTTTATATCAATTACGTTAGAAAGAATATCAATGAAATATTTTATGGATTGAATTAAAAATAAAATTTATTTTATTTAATTTAAAAATTAATTAAACCTTTAAGTAACATTAAATTGCCAATTCAAAATTAATATTAAATTATTATTTTTAATATTCTTTCATTAAATGTCTTAACTTAAAAAATTGATCTTTTAAATCAAATATAGTATTTAATGAAATTTTAATATGTTTAATAAGT
>NW_017083177.1:0-295 GCF_001483705.2 Eufriesea mexicana
GCTGACTTCTGCGCCCCACTGTACTCTAATGTGTTCTGTCTGTCTCTCGCGCGGCCAGCAATAGAGGTCTCGGCTCGTCAGGTTTAGCTATCCTGGGTTTTGTTAGGCTACGTTTGGCCTGCTTTGGTTAGGACGACTTCGACTTTCGTGGTATAAACAGTTGTTCGATGTATTTCTGTGCTCTATTATTCTATATTATGTTCTGCTTGGCTCTGTGGAGACCAGCAATAGTGGTCTCGGCACGTTAGGTAGTGATAGACAACGTTCGGTTATGTCGTGCTTGGTAATGTTAGGA
>NW_017083178.1:0-295 GCF_001483705.2 Eufriesea mexicana
TCTCGTTAGGTCAGGTTAGGAAGGTTACCTTAGGTTTTCATTGACTTTTGTGCTGTATGCTGCTATTTGGTATATTTCTGCACTCCACGTTGCTCTACTATACTCTGCTCGTTTCTGGGGTGGCGCGCAATAGAGGTCGTGGCACGTCAGGTTTTGTTAGGTTATGTTTAGTTAGTTATGGTTAGGTTAAGTTTGGTTAGGGTAGATACGTCTTTCGTGGTATACGCCGTTATTAGGTGTATTCCTGTGATCTACTGTGCCCTACTACATTCTGCTTAGCACTGGGGCGGCCAGG
>NW_017083179.1:0-295 GCF_001483705.2 Eufriesea mexicana
GACGCGTCGCGACGCCCGCACCCAATTTCTCGTTCGCGTCATCAGATCTATAGTATCGGCTTCAATGTCGCTTCTTCGCGTCAGTTTTCCCTTCTCCATTACTCCGGTTGCGTTGAATTATCGTTAGACGACTCTGTGCCGCGTGGCAAGGTGCACAGTGACATGTCATCGCGTGGGAAAGTGCGTAGTGACATGTCATTGCCTGGCCAGGGTGCGTAGTGACATGTCATTGCGTGGCAAGGTGCACAGTGACATGTCATCGCGTAGTAAAGTGCGTAGTGACATGTCATTTCGT
>NW_017083180.1:0-295 GCF_001483705.2 Eufriesea mexicana
ATGGATGTATTGTTGGATGGAATTAATGATGGGTGGATGGATGGATGTATGTATGGATGCGTGGGTGGAAGGGCGAATGTACGGATGTATGTATGCATGGACGAATGGATGTATGTATTGATGTATGTATGGATGTATGTGTGGATGTATGCATGGATGTATGAATGGATGTATGTATGGATGTTTGTATGGATGCATGTGTGGATGTTTGTATGGATGTATGGATGAGTGTATGTATGGGTGTATGTTTGGATGTATGTATGGATGAGTGGCTGTGTGTATGTATGGATGTATG
>NW_017083181.1:0-295 GCF_001483705.2 Eufriesea mexicana
ACATTTCCCTACTATACTCTGCCCTGCTCTGGGGCGGCGAGCAACAGTGGTCATGGCACGTCAGGTTGAGTTGCGTTACGCTCGGTTAAGTTTCGTTAGGTCAAGTTTGGAAAGTATACCTTTGACTTTCGTATTATACACTGCCGTAGGATGGATTCGTGTGATGTACTGTGCTCCACTACATTCTACTTGGCACAGGGGAGGCCGGCAGCAGTTGTCGCCGCACGCTACATTGAGCTATTCTATGTTCGGTTTGGTTAGGTTAGGACACGTTAGGTTAGGATATCTTCGACTT
>NW_017083182.1:0-295 GCF_001483705.2 Eufriesea mexicana
GCCACTGCTCGTCGTATTTCTACGTTCTATGTTACTCTACTCTACTCTGCTCTACTCTGGGGAAGCCAGTAATAATTGCCCAGGCACGTTAGTGTGGTTTTGGCTTCGTTGGTTATATTGCGTTTCGTTAGGGTAGAAGACGATATCATTGACTTTTGTGTTGTATACTGCTATTCCACGAACTTCCGCACTCTACTGTGCCCTAATATGATCTGTTTGTGTCCGTGGAGGTCAGCAATAGTGGTCACGGCACATTAGGCTGAGTTACGTTATGTTCGGTTAGGTTATGTTTGTT
>NW_017083183.1:0-295 GCF_001483705.2 Eufriesea mexicana
AGCCTGACCCAAGCTGACGTGACGGGATCGCTATTGTCACCCTCCCCATAACCAAGCATGACATACGAGAGCACAGGAGAGCGCAGAAATGCACCGAATAGCAGCGAAAGGCACAAAAGTTAAAAGTATCCTGACCAAACAATGCGTAACCCAACCTAACCGAACGTAACCTGACTCATCGTAACGAGCAGAAACCACTATTCCTGGCCTTTTCAGAGCCAAGCAGTAAATGTTAGAGTACCGTAGGACGCAGAAACTCACCTAGTCGCAGGCTATAGGACTAGAGTCATAGCTA
>NW_017083184.1:0-295 GCF_001483705.2 Eufriesea mexicana
TATATATTAATATTATTAATGTTATAATTAGTATTATAATATATACCAATATATATTGCAATATTAACTACAATTTTAGTAATCTTATAATACATATTAGCATATTAATATATTAACCTACTATTTTTTACTAAAACTATGGCACGTTTATACTGTGACTGTTACAGTTATTATGTTTTCACTTAAGTATTATTATGCAAAGGTATTCATGTCGTAACATAATAAATATTAGCAATAATAACCTTATTATTAATATAATTAAGATTAATAATTATAGTATTACTATTATTGAATA
>NW_017083185.1:0-295 GCF_001483705.2 Eufriesea mexicana
ATGTATGTATGTATGGATCTGTGGATGTGTGTGTGGATGAACGGTTGGGTGGATGGACGGAAGTATGAATGAACGGATGGCTGGATGAACCGATGCGTGGAAAGGTGGATGGGTGTATGGATGAATGGATAGATGGATGGATGTATGGATGCATGGATGATCAGGTGGAAGGATGTATGGATGTATGTATGGATGTTTGTATGGTTGTATGTATGGATGTATGCATGGATGAACGTTTGGATGTATGTATGGTTGTATGCATGGAAATATGTATGGGTGTTTCTATGAATGTATG
>NW_017083186.1:0-295 GCF_001483705.2 Eufriesea mexicana
TTTATTTATCGAATAAACGAGACATTTCTTCATCCGATCTTCACCTTTCTAATCTCGAGGAGCGAAACTACTTAAGAACCATCTCGACATGGACTAATAGACCTCTATTAATCTCTCAATCATCGATCTTCGAGTACATTCTTCGTGGATCACCAACCCCTCGGACACCCATCATCTTCGAGGAACTTCTATCACCCTGAACAATTACCGGTTCAATTGCCTTCATACCACTTTACAGATGTAGGAGGAACCATGAGGACTGTTCCAAACAATTTCGTATCTTTAGATATTTAAA
>NW_017083187.1:0-295 GCF_001483705.2 Eufriesea mexicana
TTAGCTCACCACGATATTAGTCTAAAATGTCAATAAAATTACATTTTCCAGACAGATTCTGTATCATTGCAATGGCTATAGCGCGCCAATAGATTCTTTCCTCATTATTAACGCAAGAATGATAGCTCGCCACGATATTTGTCGAAAATGTCAATAAAATTGCATCTTCTATCCATATACTATAGGATTGCAATGGCTATAGCTGGCCAAATGAATCGTTCCTCCTTATTTGTGCAAGAAGGATACCACACTACGATATAAGTCGAAATTGTTAATAAAATTGAATTTTCAAGCC
>NW_017083188.1:0-295 GCF_001483705.2 Eufriesea mexicana
GGTACGTTTTGCTAGGTTACGTTTGCTTGGGTGTATGTTAGGATAGATAAGTTTTTCGGGATACAAACGGTTATTTGGTGAGTGCCCGCGCTATAATGTGCTTCACTATACTCTGCTCGACGGCGGGTAGGCCAGCAATAGTGGTCGCGTTGCGTCAGGTGCAGTCAGTCTACGTTTGATTAGGTATGGTTAAGGAAGGTTAGGTTACGATATTTCTGACACTTGTGCTGTGCACTAAAATTTGGAGGATTTCTGCGCTCCATTGTACTCCAGTACAACCTGCTTTGCTCTGGGG
>NW_017083189.1:0-295 GCF_001483705.2 Eufriesea mexicana
CGATGGATATTAAAAGTAATTATAGTTACTCAACTATTGTATAAAGGATGTTTTATTTCTTTCTCTCATTCCTGACCTCACGTTACTTTGACTCACATTACACACAGTCCATCATATTCTGTTCCCATTTTTCTTGACTGTGGTTTGCATGCTTATTAAGAAAATTAACGTCACTGAAATTAAAAAATTAAAGGTCATCTTCGATTCTCGAAAAATATTGCAAATTGCGTTGCATTGCGTATAAAAGAAGCCAGAGCTCGTCCCTCTCTGATTTTTATCGAACAACCACTGTTCG
>NW_017083190.1:0-295 GCF_001483705.2 Eufriesea mexicana
GGTTTGGTTGGGGTTGCTTTCACTTTCTAGGTGTAGACTGTTGTTCGGTGGACTTCTACGATCCAATGTGCTCTGGTATGTTCTGCTTGAATATGTGGAGGATAGCATTAACGGTCGCAGAAGGTTTGGTTGAGATAGGTTACGTTTGGGTAGGTTAGGTTGAGTTATGCTTCGTTCGGATGACTTTGACTTCTGTGCCTTGCGCATCAGTGCAGCGGATTCATGTGCCCTTCTCTGCTCTAGTATATTCTCCTTTGCTGTGAGGATGTCAGAAATGGTGGTCTAGGCTCGTTTT
>NW_017083191.1:0-295 GCF_001483705.2 Eufriesea mexicana
ATGGATGTATGTATATATGTATGCACGGATGTATGGAGGAATGTGTGTTTGATTGTATGTATGGACGAATGTATTTGTGTATGTATGGACATATGCATTGACGTATGCATGGATGTATGGATGGGTGGATAGATGGAATGTTTTATGGATATATGGATCGATGGATGTACGGATGTACGTATGTATGTATGTATGGCTGTATGGATCGATGGATGTATGGATGGGTGGACGTTTGGATGGATGGGTGTATGGATGGATGGAAGTACGGTTGGATATATGTATGGATGGATGGCTG
>NW_017083192.1:0-295 GCF_001483705.2 Eufriesea mexicana
TTCGATTGTAAATTAGAAAATTTCGGATTATTAGATTAGAATAGTAAGATCGAATAGACTTGAAGCAGGAATAGAGATAGTCTTTTAAATAGTGGGCCAATTTCTTTCCTCTTTTTACCCTTCATTGCGAAATCAAGTAATGAAAGCACAAGTGTTTAACAAATTGTGCTGAATAGTTTCTTGTAATAGCATAGGTTTTGGAAATTTCTCTCGTGGATTACAATGTTTTTACTTATCTTCATGGAATGAACTATCTTGTAATTATTGAGGTGATCATTTTTCGATGTCCCAGGTT
>NW_017083193.1:0-295 GCF_001483705.2 Eufriesea mexicana
GACTAATACCGTGGTGAGGTAATTTCGTTGCATATATAAGGAGGAGATATTCAATTGGCATGCAATAGCCATAGCAATGCTATTGAATCTGACTGGAAAATTAAGTTTTATTGACATTTTCGATTAATATCGTGGTGAGTTAGGTTTTTTGCATAAATACGGAGGAAATATTCTATTGGCATGCTGCAGCCGTTGCAATGATATGGAATCTGACTGGAAAACCCAATTTTACTGACATTTTGGACTCATATCGTTGTGAGCTAATTTTGTTGCATAAATAAGGAGGAAAGATTCT
>NW_017083194.1:0-295 GCF_001483705.2 Eufriesea mexicana
ATGTATGGTTGGATGGATGTACGGATGGATGGATTTATGGATGTGTGGATGTATGGATGTATGTATGGATGGATGGATGTATGTATGGATGTATGGATGTATGGGTGGATGGATGTATGGATTGATATATGTACGGTTGGATGGATGTATGGACGTATTACTGCACGAATGTATGGATGTTCGGATGTGTGGATGTATGGATGTATATATGTATGGATGTGTGGATGGATGGATGGATGTATTGATGTATGTATGGAGGTATGGATTGATGGATGTATCGATGGATGTTAGAGCG
>NW_017083195.1:0-295 GCF_001483705.2 Eufriesea mexicana
CACATTCCATATCATTGCAATGGCTATAGCACGCCAAAAGGATCCTTCCTCCATACTTAGGCAAGGAAGTTAGCTCACCACGATATAAGTCGAAAATGACAATAAAATTGAACTTTCCCGCCAGATTCTATAGCATTGTAATGCCTACAGCATGGCAACAGAATCTTTCCCACCGATTTATGGAACAAAGTTGGCTTACCACCATATTATTCGTAAATGTCAATAAAATTGTTCTTTCCAGGCCGCTTCTGCAGCATTGCAATGACTATAGCACGCCAGAAGGATCCTTCCTCCA
>NW_017083196.1:0-295 GCF_001483705.2 Eufriesea mexicana
TATTGCTGGCCTCCGAAGTGCCAAGCAGAATATAGTAGAGAACTGCCGAGCTCAGTAATCCACCGAATAGCAGTGTATAGCACGAAAGTCGAAGATAATCTTACCGAGTTTGACACAACCTAACCAAACGGAACGTGACGAAGCTCAACCTAACGTGCCAAGACGACTATTGTTGGCCTCGCCGAAACCAAGCAAAACATACTGGATCACAGTAGAGAGCAGATATCCGCGCATAGCAGAGTATGGCGGAAAAGACTAAACAAACGTATCCTAACCTCACTAAACGTAACGTAAC
>NW_017083197.1:0-295 GCF_001483705.2 Eufriesea mexicana
ATCCGCCGAAGGGTAGTTTACAGCACAAAAGTCAAAGTTATCGTAGCCTAACCAAACCAAGCACAACATCTCCAAACGTAACATATCCCAATTTAACGTGCCTACACCACTATAGCTGACCTCCACAGATCCAATCAGAATACACCAGAGCAAACTAGAGCGCAGAAATGCGCCACACTGCAGTCTAAAGCACAAACGACAAAGATAATCTAACACAACCTGGCCTAACCCAACCTAACAATACGTAGCCTGACACAACATAACGCGCTGATACCACTATTGCTTTCCTTCTCAG
>NW_017083198.1:0-295 GCF_001483705.2 Eufriesea mexicana
TATCTCACCACGGTATAGGTCGAAAATGACAATAAAATTGAATTTTCCAGGATGATTCGATAGAATTGCAGTGCCTATAGCACGCCAATAGAATCTTTCCTTCTTATTTATGGAAGAAAGTTAGCTCATCTCGAAATTAGTCGAAAATATCTATAAAATTGAATCTGCCAGTCATATTCTATATCATTGCTATGGCTATAGCAGGCCAGTAGAATCTTTCCTCTTTATTTACGCAAGTTAGGCAGCTCACCACAATATTAGTGGAAGATGTCAATAAAATTGAACTCTCCAGCCA
>NW_017083199.1:0-295 GCF_001483705.2 Eufriesea mexicana
TACGTTACGCTTGGTTAGGTTAGGAGAGGGTTGCTTTGACTTTTGTGGTATACGCTGCTGTTGTTGTATCTGCGCTCTACATTGCTCTACTATACTCCGCCCTACTATCGGGAGGCCATCAATTTTGTTCGTGGCGCTCCAGGTTGCGTTAGGTTTCGCTTGGCTTGGTTTGGTTATGACACGTTTGGTTAGTATGGCCATAACCTTTGTGCTATACACAGCTGTACGGTGGATCCATGCTACCTACTGCACTCTAGTATATTCTGCTTGGTTCTGGGGATGCAAGCCACAGTGG
>NW_017083200.1:0-295 GCF_001483705.2 Eufriesea mexicana
TATGTTTATATTTTGTATTAATTTATCTTTAACTATCGAATGTGTTTATTAAATATATTTTCTCTCTTTCCTTCACCTACATATACACCTATACGCATTTCAATTTACTATTACGAGAAAAATGGGACATTTATTTAATCTTTAAATTTTTCTCTCCATAAAGTTCATTTTATTATATCTAAAATGGCAATACGTTAATTTTTTAATTTAATTCAGTTTTTCAAAAATTCAATATAAACCGTTTCTAAAATTGTTAAAAGTATAAAATAAAAATTGCACACAATTTAGTTGCTAT
>NW_017083201.1:0-295 GCF_001483705.2 Eufriesea mexicana
ATAGATCGCCCAACGCCTTCAATCCAATGGCAAGTACAGCCATATACTTGCCAGAAAATAGGTATATTCAAAATATATAACCTATTATAGCTTGGTGAATAGATCGCCTATCGCCTTCGATGCAATGACAAGTACAGCCATGTACTTGCCAGAGAATAGGTCTATTCAAAGTCTATAATCTGTTACAGCTTTCTTAATAGTTCGCCAAGCGTCTTCAACCTATGGCAGGGAGAGCCATCTACTTGCCAGAGAATAGGCTTTTCAAAATCTATAACCTGCTATAGCTTGGTGAATA
>NW_017083202.1:0-295 GCF_001483705.2 Eufriesea mexicana
TTCAGTGACGACTTAATTTCACAGCCATGCCTAGAGTAATCAATTTACAGTACGGTTGTGGCTGACACTTACCGCTGAAAGTACCGTTCATAGTACATCCATCGACAGAACCCTGTAGCCGTTGGATTGATCTTTTCAATAATGATTTAGGTTCCGTAGCAATTCTAGAGCGACAGGGGGTTAATCCATTACCCCTTGAGATATTAGCAACTGATAACACAGTAATAACTGAAGTGATCGTCACAGTACTGTAGACTTTGGATTAATTTGGTCACTGATGACTTAATTTCCACAG
>NW_017083203.1:0-295 GCF_001483705.2 Eufriesea mexicana
TCGTCTATGGGGAGGCCAGCAATTGTGGTCGCGGCGCCTTAAGTTCGGTTGGGCTACGTTCGGCTAGGGTAGGTTAGGGCAGACTAGGTTAGGATGCCTTCAACTTCTGTGCGACACACTGCAGTGCCGTGGACTACTGCGTTCTACTGTATTCTAGTTTATTCTGCTTGTCTCTGGGTAGGCTAGTAATAGTTGTCTCGGCATGTTAGGTGGAGTTTGATTACGTTTGGTTAGGTTAGGTTCGGTTTGGTTAGGTTACGTTAGCTTTGACATATGTGCTCAAGGCTGATATTCT
>NW_017083204.1:0-295 GCF_001483705.2 Eufriesea mexicana
TAACTTTCTTGCATAAATAAGTATGAAATATTCTATTGGCGAGCTATAGGCATGGGAGTGCTAGATAATCTGGCTGGAAAATCCAATTTTAATGACGTTTTCGGCTAATAACGATGTGAGCGAACTTTCTTGCATAAATAAGGAGGAAAGACTCTATTGGCGTGCTATAGCCATCGCAATGCTATAGAGCCTGGCTGGAAAATACAATTTTATTGACATTTTCGTCTAATAGCGTGTTGGGCTGAGTTTCGTGCATAAATATGGAGGAAAGACACTAGTGGCGTGGTATAGCCAT
>NW_017083205.1:0-295 GCF_001483705.2 Eufriesea mexicana
CTAACTTTATTGCGTTAATAAGGAGGGTAGATTCTACTGGCGTGCTATAGCCATTCATTGCTACAGCATCCAGCTGGATAATTCAATTTTATTGATATTTCCGACTAATATTGTGGTCAGCTAACCTTCTTGCATAAATAAGGATGAAGGATTCCATTGGCGTGCTATATCCGTCGCAATCCTATAGAATATGGCTGGAAAATTTTATTTTAATGACATTTTCGACTAATACCGTTGTGAGCTAATTTTATTACATAAATAAGGAGAAAAGATTCTATTGGTGTGCTATAGCCAT
>NW_017083206.1:0-295 GCF_001483705.2 Eufriesea mexicana
AAAACTGAATTTTCCAGCCAAATTCTATAGCGTTAACATGGCTATAGCACGCCAATAGAATATTTCACCCATATTTATGCACGAAAGTTAGTTCACCACGATATCGGTCGAGAATGTCAAAAAAAATTTATTTTCCAACCAGATTCTATTGCAGTGCAGTAGCTATAGCACACCAAAAGGATATTTCTTCCTTGTTTATGCAAGAATGTTTGCTTACCACGATGTTATTCGTAAATATCAATAAAATTGAATTTTCCAGCCAGATTCTACTGCATCGCAATGACTTTAGCACGCC
>NW_017083207.1:0-295 GCF_001483705.2 Eufriesea mexicana
ATTGAGTCGAGCAGAGTATAGTAGAGTAACGTAGAGCGCAGGAATCCGCAGACCAGCAGTGTACAGCATAAAAGTGGAAGATATCCTAACCATACCTGACCTGACGTAACCTAGCGAAACGTAGAATAACTCAGCACAACATTCCGCGACCACTGCTTCTGGCATCACTGGAGCCAAGGAGAATATAGTAGAGCACGGTAGATCACAGAGATCCACCGGATAACAGTGCATGGCACAACAGTCAATGAAATCCCAACCAAGCCTTCCCATCCCATCACAACGAAACGTAACCTAA
>NW_017083208.1:0-295 GCF_001483705.2 Eufriesea mexicana
GAATATAGTCGTCCATGACAGCAAATTGCTGTCATATTTTCTTGGATAACGTTCTGGAAATGAGAGAATTATCCTAAGTTTTTGAACAGATAGTTCTTATGATGGATGATGTGTAGTTGACATGACACGAGTTTTCCTACATTTTTTTGGCAATTGCTTTCAACAAATTTTGTCTATTTTTATTTATTTTTAGGAATATTTGAATTAATTTGCAATGTTATTGCAGGAGTATTAAAGAAGTTCGAAATTCGAGGATGAACATAGTCCTCCATGACAGCAAATTGCTGTCATATAT
>NW_017083209.1:0-295 GCF_001483705.2 Eufriesea mexicana
ATGTAATTATACAGACAGTTTCGACTAATATCGGGGTGAGCTAACTTTCTTGCCTAAATAAGGAGGAAAGATACTATTGGCGTGCTATACACGTAGCAGTGCTGCATAATCTGGCTGGAAAATTCAATTTTATTGACATTTTCGACTAACATCGTCGTGGGGTAACCTCCTTGCATAAGTAAGGAGAAAAAATTCCGTTAGCGTGCTATAGCCGTTGCAATGCCATAGTATTTGGCTGGAAAATATAATTATATACACAGTTTCGGCTAATATCGGGGTGTGCTAACTTTCTTGC
>NW_017083210.1:0-295 GCF_001483705.2 Eufriesea mexicana
TTTTCGTCTAGTATTGTGGCGAGCTAACCTGTCAGCGTAAATAAGGAGGAAAGACACTATTGGATTGATATAGCCATTGCATTGCTATAGAATCACACTGGAACGTTCATTTTATTGACATTTTCGACTAATATCGTGGTGAGAAAGCTTTTCTGTTTAAATGCGAAGTAGAGGTTCTATAGGTGTGATATAGCCATTGCATTGCAATAGAATCTGACGGCAATGTTCAATATTATTGACTTTTTCGACAAATGTGGTGGTGAGCATGGTTTTCCGCATAAACAAGAAGGAAAGG
>NW_017083211.1:0-295 GCF_001483705.2 Eufriesea mexicana
TATAGCACATAAGCCAAAGCAATCCTTTTCAAAGTTAACCTAACACAGACTTACCAAACGTAACCTAACTGAACTCAACGTGCCACTAAAGCCGTTGGTGGCATCTCAAGGAACGCGCAGAGATTATTTGAGCCATGTACAGCGCAGGAATCCACTGAATAGCAGTGTATATTGCGAAAGTCAGAGCTATACTGTGCTAACATGGCAAAGCGTAGCAAAAGTAAGCTAACTTAACATAACGTGCCTATACCACTTTTGCTGAACTCCCATAGCCCAGCAGAATATACCAGAGCAC
>NW_017083212.1:0-295 GCF_001483705.2 Eufriesea mexicana
GTTAGGTTTGCATAGTTTTGACTATCGCGGTATAAACTGATGCTCGCTGGATTCCTGCCACTTACTGTGCTCCGCTATGTTCCGCTTGGAACTGGGGAGGCCAGGAATAGGGGTCTAGGCTCGTTCGGTTGGATTATTTTGCTCTTGGTTATGTTACGTTTGGATATGTCAGGATAGGATAACTCTGAGTTTTGCGATATACACCGGTATTTGGTGGATTCCTGCGATCTAGATTGCTCTACTACGCCCTGCTCGGCCCTGGGGTCGCCAGCAATTGTGGTCGTGACACTATAGG
>NW_017083213.1:0-295 GCF_001483705.2 Eufriesea mexicana
TTTTAGAACACAGTAGAGCGCAGAAGTACACCGCATAGCAGTGTATAACGCAAAAGTTGTAGCAGTCCGTTCCTAATTTAACAAATTTTGATACAACCGAACGTAATGTAACTCAAGGTAAAGTACAGAGGCCGCTATTGCTGTCCTCCCCAAAGCCAAGCAGATCACATTAGGGCGCTGTAGAGCGCGAAAATCCTTTAAATAGCAGCGTATAGCTAATATGTCAAAGCTATACCGTCCTAACCAAGACAAATCTAACCTGACAAAACGTAATATAACTCAGCCTAACGTGCCG
>NW_017083214.1:0-295 GCF_001483705.2 Eufriesea mexicana
TGTCCATAAAATCGAGTTTTCAAGCCAGATTCTGTAGCATTACCATGGCTATAGCACGCCAATGGTATATTTCACCCTTATTTGTGCCAGAACGTTAGCTCGCAGCGATATTAGTCACATGTGTCGATAAAATTTTATTTTCCATCCATATTCTATAGCACTGCAATGGCTTCAGCTCGCCAATAGAATCCTTCCTCATTATTTATGCAGGAAAGGTAGCTCACCACGATATTAGCTGAAAAGGTCAATAAAATTGAACTTTCCAGACAGATTCTATAGCGCTGCAATGGCTATA
>NW_017083215.1:0-295 GCF_001483705.2 Eufriesea mexicana
GCACGACTCTCATGATTTCAGCAACAGTGTTCGCGGCCCGTCAGGATGAGTTACGTTACGTTAAGCTAGGATAGTTAAGGATAAGTTTGACTATTGTAACTTTGACTTTCTTGTCATGCACTGTTATTCGGTGCCTTCCTGCTCTCTACCGTGCTCTGATTTGCCCCGCTTTACTGTGAGGATGCCAGAAATAGTGGCCGTGGCTCGTTAGGTTTAGTCACGCTAAGCATGTTTTGGTCAGGTTTGGTCAGGTTTTGCTAGGGTGGCTTTGACTTTTGTGCTATACACTGCAATT
>NW_017083216.1:0-295 GCF_001483705.2 Eufriesea mexicana
AGGTGAACTCTACATCCTCGGATCTCGATGATGATCTGTCAGAAAGAGGTTTCCGCAAAAATACCTTCACCGACTATTTCGAGATCGTAATTTTGTTAATCGTATCATGTTCTACTGGTAATGAGGACGGCTTGATTACACCGTAATCAAGTTCACAATAGGAAGCTACTATGGTTAGGATTCGTTCCAAAGATGCTAATAATCCGATATTAATTTCTGACGAAACGGATACAGTGGTACACATGATTCCTTGGTAAGTGTGGTCCTCGTGACGAGTAGAACATGATGTGATTAA
>NW_017083217.1:0-295 GCF_001483705.2 Eufriesea mexicana
CTTTCCTAATTTTGCGAATTTAAACAAATCCTTTCACATACTCGTTATCGAAAGAATATACTTCGAGAAAATGTAAAAAAAAAGAGAAAATTGATTTCTTGAATACCAGCTTTTAAATTGAGAGCTTCCTATTTAAAATTAACAAGAAATCATTACGAAATGAAATACTTGTTTGGAATGATAAAAGTATACAATAAAAATATAGTGTAATATAGTGTAACATTACGAAATATAGTATAATATAGTGTAATATTTTACAATTACGAGGACTTGACGTGTCATCGCGACAACATAA
>NW_017083218.1:0-295 GCF_001483705.2 Eufriesea mexicana
CATTTTCGGCTAATATCGCTGTGAGCTATCGTTCTTACATAAATAAGGAGGAAAGGTTCTATTGGCGTGCTATTGCCATTGCAACGTTCTGGAATCTGGATGGAAAATTCCATTTTATTGACATTTTCGTCTAATATCGTTGTGAGCTCGATTTCTTGCATAAATAAGGAGAAAAGATCCTGTTGGCGTGCTACAGCCATCGCAATGCAAAGAATCTGGCTGGAAAGTTCAGTTCTGTTGACGTTTTCCGCTAATATCCTGGTGAGCAAACTTTCTTGCATAAACAAGGAGGAAA
>NW_017083219.1:0-295 GCF_001483705.2 Eufriesea mexicana
AATCATGATTTGGCAGTGACTGTATTTATTGTGATTGTTGATTTTTATGTTTCATAGAGGAAAGTTTGGCCGATTTTTGACCTCTCGTTTTTGATTTTTGTCCCAATTATGCATCTTGTGAATTTCCTCGCAGGAAAAAGTAATTCCTTGAGTGAAGTTTTCCTTGATCGATCTGTGATTTGACGCTGACTGTATTTATTACGATTGCTAAATTTGATGTTTCATAGAGGAAATATTTGTTCGATTTTTGGTCACCCCTTTCTCCATTTTTGTCCCAATTATGCTTCTTGCGAAT
>NW_017083220.1:0-295 GCF_001483705.2 Eufriesea mexicana
CCCAGAGACAAGCAGAATGTGACAGAGCGCAGTAGACCGCAGAAGTACGTAGGATATCAGTATTGAGCACATATGTCAAAGTTATCCTATCCTAACCTAACCAAGCCTGGCCTATCCAATAGTAACCAATCCCATTCTAACGTTCAGAAATCACAGTTGTTGGACTCCACAAAGGCAAGCAGGATATACCAGAGCACAGCAGAGCGCACACATACACCGAATAGTAGTGCACAACACAAAAGTCAGAGCCATCCTAACAAACATAACCCAACCTAACATGACGAACGCAATGTAA
>NW_017083221.1:0-295 GCF_001483705.2 Eufriesea mexicana
TAATAATATATCATATATAATATAACATAATATAAATAATATATTATTACATTATAATAATCCACGTATAATAATAACATAATAATATAATATTAAATGAACTAATAATTTGTAGTATGAGTACTAGATTTTTGCAGTAGATGGTGTTTCTTCGTACCCCAGTACAAAGCAGTATTCTGAAAATGTATTAAATGTAATGACACGTTAACTAAACTTACCTATACTAGTTACTGCTATGGTAAAATGTTATAGATCAAAATTAAATAAAACTATTTTCTTTATTTCAAAGGAAATG
>NW_017083222.1:0-295 GCF_001483705.2 Eufriesea mexicana
ACCATGCCAAACGTAGCGTAACCCAAAATACGTGCCACGACATCAGTGGCTGGCTTCCCCAGAGACCAGCAGTCGCTAGCAGAGCAATACAGTGTACGGATTTCGACTGAATAGTAGTGTGTAGCACATGTGTCAAAGCTAACCTACCCTAACATAGCCAAACGTGGCATAACAACATCTGTCACAACCTGACTCCCGAGCCCACTATTTCTGGTCTCCCGAGACCCAAGATGAACATACTAGAGCATAGTAGATCGCACGGCGTCCACCGAACATCGGTTTATACCACGAAAGT
>NW_017083223.1:0-295 GCF_001483705.2 Eufriesea mexicana
AATTTTTACTAATTAAGATAATTAAAAACTGATTTCTTTTCTAAAGTGAAACGATAGTAGGAACAAATTCTTAATTAACATTATCTAATGATAACATCTATGACAATACCTTCTTCGATTTGTCTCTGCACTTACTTCACCGACAAAAATGGAAAACAAGAATCAAGCGAGAACCAAAATAAAAAAAGTTGGACGTTTGTGAGAAGAAACCATAAGTTCAAAGAAGCCACTTAAGCTAGATTGAATACCGAGTAAAACACTCAAAGAACTTCCAAATAACTTCCAACATCGCTAC
>NW_017083224.1:0-295 GCF_001483705.2 Eufriesea mexicana
CCCCGAGCGCCTGTTCGCGGGGAACCCCACGCCACGGAGTGGGCGTTGAAGTCCCGCAGGACAAGAACCGGACGAGCCATGTCTCCACTAAGCCTCCGAGCTCCACCAGGTACCTCTCGCACGACGGGAGGCAGCGGGTTGGGAAGACGTAGCACCCCATCACGACTACGTCGTTCCAGGAGACAGCCGCGAATCCCTTACCGCTGTGCAGCGGCGTCGGTGCGTGTGTCCGCAGAAGGCCCTGGCGACAATCGCCATGGAGCCGTCCCGATCCCCGAACCACCCGTCTTGATCA
>NW_017083225.1:0-295 GCF_001483705.2 Eufriesea mexicana
TGGTTTTGACCCTTGTGCTGTACACTGCTGTTCGGTGGCTTCCTGCGCTCTACTGTGTTCTAGTCTATTCTGCTTGACTATTGGGAGGCCAACAATATTGGTCCCGCCACGTCAGTCTGAGGCACGTTGCGTTCTGTTATGTTACGTTTGGTAAGGTTGGGATAGATTGGACTTTTGTGCCGTACACCGCAATTCAGTGGAATTCTGCGCTCTACTCATATCTAATATTCCATGCTTCGCTCCAGAAATTCCTGAAATCGTGGCCGCTGCGGGTTTGGTTAGAATGTGTTACGTT
>NW_017083226.1:0-295 GCF_001483705.2 Eufriesea mexicana
ATACCACATAAGCCAATGCTACCCAAACATAACCCACGCTATAAAGCATAGCCTAACGCAACTAAGCACATCGCAACCTGCGCGACCACTATTGCTGGCTCCCATAGTGCTGAGCAGAAGGTACTACAGGTGAGTGGAGCGCACATATCCGTAGAAGCGCCGTGTATAGCGGAAGATTCGAAGGTATCCAAACGTAACTCACGCAAAATAACCACTCCTAACTTAGCCCAACACAAAAAAGGTACCGCGACCACTATTGCAGGGGGAGCCAGAGCCAAGCAGAATATACTTGAGA
>NW_017083227.1:0-295 GCF_001483705.2 Eufriesea mexicana
CTCTAATATACTCTGCATCTATCTGGGAAGGCCAGCAATTCTTCTCACAGCACCTCATGTTCTATTAGTCTACTTTCGGTTAGGTTAGATTAGGACATATTGGGTTATGATACCTCACACTTCTGCGCTATACACTGCAATGCTGAGGGTTACAGCGTTTTACTGTGCTCCTCTATATTCTGCTTGTCTCTGGGGAGGCTAGTAACAGTGGCCTCGGCACGTTTGCTTCAGTGAAGCTACTTTCGATTATGTTACGTGTGGTTACGTTGGGATAGGAGAGCTCCGACTATTGCGC
>NW_017083228.1:0-295 GCF_001483705.2 Eufriesea mexicana
GTCGAATTCGAAGTAAGCCTTCATTTTCGTTACAAACTTACATGCGAACTTTGGGAGGAATGAATACGTAGCAGATCTTTTAACAGTGACACTTCGAACCGATTACTAGCATAAGAATGCCCGATTTTAGGATAATTGGCAATATTTATGCAGGATGCTAGGGTTTGAGAGTGAGTGCAAAGGAACACTTGAGCCTACCTGGCTGATGATGAATAATAAACAGTAGCCTTGAGTTCAGATCGAACGTTCAGGGTGATATATGGAGTATATGTGGAAGGACAAGTGACCATGTGCA
>NW_017083229.1:0-295 GCF_001483705.2 Eufriesea mexicana
CGTCTTTACGAAACGTCCCACCATTGGAATCTCTTCTATTTTTCCCCGTGAAACGTTTCATCGACGATCAACATCAACCATACTGTAATCCATCGTTCGTGATACCTGAGACCAAAACCTAGTAATAAAGACGTACCTATTCGAATCTCTTCTTCTCCACTATGACGGTAGTATAGAAATAAAATAAGAAAATTGTTTCCTCCATGCCATATAATTATTCCTATATCTACTGCACAAATTATCTTAATATTTTTCGTCTCTACGAAACATCCCACCATTGGAATCTCTTCTATTT
>NW_017083230.1:0-295 GCF_001483705.2 Eufriesea mexicana
ACGCTTGGCTTGGTAAGGTTAGATTAAATTTGATTGGTATCTACTCTTCTCTACGATATTCCGCTTGGCTCTGGGGATGCCAGCAGCTGTTGCCGCAACACGTTATGTTGAGCTATGCTACGTCAGGATAGGTTAGGTTAGGACAGGTTAGGTCAGGGTATCTTCGACTTTTGCGCTGTACACTGTTATTCGATGGACTCCTGCGCTCTACTGCGCTCTACTATACCCCGCACGAATCTGTGGAGGCAAGCAATAGTGGTCGCTGCAGGATAGGTTGTGTTATGTAACGGTTGGT
>NW_017083231.1:0-295 GCF_001483705.2 Eufriesea mexicana
TTGCGCAATAATCCATAGAATTGCAGTGTATAGAACAAAAGCCAAAGCTATCCTATCCTAATCTAGCCTAACATAACATAATCGTACGTAACCGAACTCAAACTAACGCGTCGCGGACACAATTGGTGGCTTCCACAGACCCAGGCAGATCACATTAGAGCAATGTAGAGTGCAGAAATCCACCAAGCAGCATCGCATAGCGCCAAGGTCGAAGCTATCCTATGCTAACCTAACCAATTGTAAAATAACCGATCGTAACAAAACTCAACCTAACGCGCCGCGAACACTATTGCTG
>NW_017083232.1:0-295 GCF_001483705.2 Eufriesea mexicana
ACAAAAGTCAGAGCAACCCTCTTCTAACCTAACCAATCGTAACTATCACGAAATTAAGCTATCACAGCCTAACTTGTAATGGCCACTATTTCAGTCCTCCCCAGTGCCAAGCAGAAGATACTGGAGCACAGTAGAGCGCAGAAATCCACCGAATATCAGTGCATACCTTAAAAGTCAAAGCTATCCACATCTAACCTAGCCTAACCTAGCGCGACCAAACGTAGCATTGCTGAACCTTTCGTGCCGAGACAACAATCACTGGCCTCCCCAGAGTCGAGCAAATTATAGTAGAGCA
>NW_017083233.1:0-295 GCF_001483705.2 Eufriesea mexicana
GATATAGAATGTGTTTGGAAAATTCAAATTTATTGACATTTTGGACTAACACCGTGGTGAGATTATTTTCTTGCATATATAAAGAGGAAAGATTCAATTCACGTGCTATAGCCGTCGCAATACTATAGAATCTGGCCGGAAAGTTCAATTTTATTGAAATTTTCGACTGATATCGCGGTGAGTTAACTTTCTCGGATAAATAAGGGGGAAAGATTCTTTTGGCGTGCTATACGCACTGCAATGCTGTAGAATATGGAAGGAAAATTCAATTTTATTGACATTTTCGACTAATATC
>NW_017083234.1:0-295 GCF_001483705.2 Eufriesea mexicana
AGTGATCGCGTTACGTGTACTTCAACGTTTGGCCAGGTTAGATTGAGCCAAGTAAGGTTAGGATACCTTTTACTTTTGTGCTTTGCATTGCTGTTTGGTGGCCTGCTGCGCTTTGAGCCCTCTACTGTGCTCTGCTCGACCCCGTGGGGCCAGCAGTTATGGACATGTCACGATAAATTTTGTTAGGTTACGTTCGGTTATGCTACGTTTGGCCCGGTCAGGAGAGGAGAGCATTGACTTTTGTAATATACACTCCTGTATAGGTGATTTCTGCGCTCTACTGTGCTCTCATATG
>NW_017083235.1:0-295 GCF_001483705.2 Eufriesea mexicana
GTGCCCTAGTACATTCTGGTTGGCTCTGCCGAGTTCAGCAATAGTGGTCTAGGCACGCTAGGTTGAGTTATGTTACGTTCGTTTAGGTTACAATTGGATAGTTTGGGAGAGGATAGCTTTGACCTTTGGGCTGTGCACTGCCATTCGACGGATTCCTGTACTCTAATGTGCTCTAATCAGCCCCGTTCTGAGAAAGAAAGAAATAGTGGTATCAGCGCGTTATGTTGTGTCCGGCTACGTATTGTTGGGTTGGGTTAGGCCAGGTTGTGTTAGAGTATCTTTGTCATTTGTGCTT
>NW_017083236.1:0-295 GCF_001483705.2 Eufriesea mexicana
TAAATGGAAGTGATTGAAATGGGATATAGAATATTTTTTGTTCTTTATGCAATTGAAATACACAAAATAGGGTATAGGTTTGCTGAAAGCGTGAATAGTAGTCATAACGTGTTGCTTTTGTCGTTTGAGGTTAGGTGAGGTTAGGTGTCTTTTAATTGTAATATGGAATATATAGTGTTAATATTCTAAATAGGAATTTTTATTTTAAGCAGGACCTCTGCAAGCTATATATTTATTTTCGAAATATCTATTATACAAATATATAATGTGTTCTATAGATATGCATAGGCTTACC
>NW_017083237.1:0-295 GCF_001483705.2 Eufriesea mexicana
TGGTTGGAAAATTCAATATTATTGACGTTTTCGACTAATATC
This sequence comes from Eufriesea mexicana, assembly GCF_001483705.2. Lineage (NCBI taxonomy): Eukaryota > Metazoa > Arthropoda > Insecta > Hymenoptera > Apidae > Eufriesea > Eufriesea mexicana. The sequence continues at coordinate 43 of NW_017083237.1, forward strand.
GTGGTGGGCTTACTTTCGCGCATAAATAAGGAGGAAAGTTATTAGTGGCGTGCTAAAGCCATCGCAATGCTAGAGAAACTGCCTGGAAAATTCAATATTATTGACAGTTACGGCTAATATCGTGGTGGGCTAACTTTCGTGCATAAATTAGGAGGAAAGACTCTAGTGGCGTGCTATATCCTTTGAAATGCTATAGAATCTGCCTGGAAAATTCAATTTGATTGACGTTTTCGACTAATATCGTGGTGACCTA
>NW_017083238.1:0-295 GCF_001483705.2 Eufriesea mexicana
TTTTCCAGCCAGATTCTGTTGCACTGCAGTGGCAATTGCACGCCAATGGAATTTTTCCGCCTTATTTACGCAAGAAAGACAGCTCACCCCGTCAATTGTCGAATATGTGAATAAAACTAAAATTTCCTGACAGGTTCTATAGCATTGAAATGGGAATAGCAGGTCAATAGAAACTTTCCACCTGATTTATGGATGATAGCATGCTCACCACGACATCAGACGAAAATGTCACTAAAATTGATCTTTCCTGCCTGATTCAATAGCACTGCAACGACTATAGCACGCCAATAGAATC
>NW_017083239.1:0-295 GCF_001483705.2 Eufriesea mexicana
CTATAATGCTTGCCTTAATCGAGTGCGAAGAAGTCCAAACGGTGCTATAGCGCTTGTTTAATTCTATTTCGAAAAATCCCAATCGTCGCAATAGCACTTACGTTGGTACTAAGTGACGTACGTGCATCAGCAAAGTTGAGCGCGATCGCGCTGCTTGGGATTTAAACGGTTAACTATGATTCGGTGTCGGAAATTAGGGGTGTACCATGGCCAATAAGGGCAAATGTCCTTCTTCACGAGATGCTCGCGAAAGGAGCTTGCAAACGCGTGCAGATGTCAAAGTTCGTGCAACGAT
>NW_017083240.1:0-295 GCF_001483705.2 Eufriesea mexicana
TATTTCCACGATTGGAACTTCGAATAGAACCCAAACTTGATCATCAACTGCTAACAGTAGTGTACATTGGAGAAAAGAAGGCACAGAATGTGTACATCCTCACGACGAACTTTATTGACACTCTCATGATCATTGACAGCGATGTCACCGATGATCTTCGTCACGTTATCGCCGTTAATGCACTAATAGTAGTGTGCATTCGAGAAAAGAAGGCACAGAATGTGTACATCCGCACGATTACCTTCCTTGACACTACTATGATCACAGACAGTGACGTTGTCACCGTTTTCGACCA
>NW_017083241.1:0-295 GCF_001483705.2 Eufriesea mexicana
TTCATTCAAAATGCATTTGACCAAGCCAGGGTGTTAGTTATCCGGTTCTCGATTATTCGATATGCAATACTTCAATACTTAACGTTAGTTTGCCATAAGCCATTGACGTTCTGCACAGATCCATAATACACGCTTCTACTATTCGCTTAACCGAGTAATTCATGGCGAACGCTAGTTTATCAGTGAGCTACATTCTCTGCAAGAATGCAATGCCGATTTGCAAATTTTTGCCGTGTTCAAAAATTTTCATTTCGATTTGACAATCCAAATATTATGCGTCTTATTAGATAGCGGG
>NW_017083242.1:0-295 GCF_001483705.2 Eufriesea mexicana
CGCACATCCATACATCCATACATACACCCATACACACATCCATCCATACCTCGATCCATCCATACATACATCCGCCCATCCGCCCATACATCCATACACATATCAATACACAGATCCATACCTACGCCCATACATTCATTCGTACATACATCCATACATACATACTTACATACATCCATACATACATCCATACATACATATCTCTAATACATCCATACACTCAAACATACATACATACATCCATCCATACATCCATCCATCCATACACCCATACATCCATACAACCATACATCCA
>NW_017083243.1:0-295 GCF_001483705.2 Eufriesea mexicana
TTTTCAGAATATTAACAGTCTATTTTTAAATAAATAGGAAACATATGTAATTCAACTCTGAGTCCTATTTCTTAATTCTTTCTTGTACCTGAGATAGAATTAACTTGAACTTTCCGATTAAAAATGAAAAAGACATTTTTTTAAAATTCCACTTGTTTTTGTTATCATTCTTTCGCATTCGCAAATGTTTAATATTTATTCACATTCATTTCACGAATACTATGTAGTGTCGCAAATTTTCCAGCATGAACACGTGGCTTTACGAAAAACCATAACCCAGGTCAATTGGAAAAAA
>NW_017083244.1:0-295 GCF_001483705.2 Eufriesea mexicana
AGAATAATAAATAATAAATTTTAATAGATTTGATTTTTAATGTATGTTACATTAATAAATCTAATATATGTCATATAACATGTTTAAACTTGAAGTAGCACTTGTAAATGAGATGAGTTATTAAGAAATCGTAAAAAATAAATTTTTTTATTATGATATTTGATTTACAACTGTTTATTTACAATGTTTTCATAGGCGAAAAATGAATACAACGTGAAAAATAGATACCGGATAATACATTTTATATTTTTACATAAATTATAATTATAATAGCAAATAATAATATTGTATTAAA
>NW_017083245.1:0-295 GCF_001483705.2 Eufriesea mexicana
GAGCATTGTATCCGTCGGAGCAATATGTTCAATGATGATTTATGTCCTATAACATTTCTGGAATGCTAAATTCAGATCCATTGTCACTCAAGTTATTAGAAATTGTCTACACAGCACACACTATGGCCATCATCACAGCAATGTAGCCGTTGACTGCATTGTTCACTGAAGACGTAAATTCCGAAAGTAATTCCAGAATAACCTATGTACAGTACGGTTATGTCTAGTTATATTTACAATTGACAGTACAGTTCTTCTAACATCTACCAACAGTGTGCTGATGCCTTTCGATTAA
>NW_017083246.1:0-295 GCF_001483705.2 Eufriesea mexicana
TCCTGACATGGCCTGGCCTGAAGTGACCTGTCCTATCCTGGCCTGGCCTGACCTGACCTGTCCAGACCTGACCTGACCTGACCTGACGTGGCCTGACATTGCCTGGTCGTGCCTGGCCTGACCTGACCTGACCTGACCTGGCCTGACCTGACCTGACCTGACCAGACCCGACCTAATCTGACCTAACCAAACCTAACCTTACCTAACCTATCCTAACTTTGTAAAACATATACCAGCCAAACCTACCCAAGCTTTAGCAAACCTAACATAACCAAACCCAACATACCCAAACTTT
>NW_017083247.1:0-295 GCF_001483705.2 Eufriesea mexicana
ATAGACCTATTCTCTGGCAAGTAGAAGGCTGTACTTGCCATTGGATTGAAGGCGTTAGACGATTTAATCGCCAAGCTGTGACAGCTTATAGATTTTGAATTGACTTATTCTCTGGCGAGAAGGTGCCTGCACTTGCAAGTGGATTGAAGGCGTTATGCGATCTATTCACCAAGCTACAACAGGCTATTGGTTTTGTGTAGACATAATCTCTGGCAAGTGGATGCCTGCACTGGCCATTGGATTGAAGGCGTTAGGCGATCTATTCACCAAGCTATAACAGGTTTTAGATTTTGAA
>NW_017083248.1:0-295 GCF_001483705.2 Eufriesea mexicana
CGCAGTGACAAGCAGAACATACTGGAGAACAGTAGAGCGCATAAATTTAACGTATAACAGTGTGCAGCAGAACAGTGAAAGCAGCCCAAAACTAACCCAAACAAACGTAACCTAACCAAACGTAACCCAACTGAAGCTAACTTGCCAGATCACTACTACTTGCCTCCCCAGAGTCGCGCAGAGTACAGTACAGTAATGTAGAGCGCAGAAGTCCTTCGAATAACGGTGTATGGTACAAAAGTCGAAGCTAACCTCTCCTAACTTAACCAAACGTGGCATAACCGTACGTAGCGTA
>NW_017083249.1:0-295 GCF_001483705.2 Eufriesea mexicana
ACTCTTCTCGACTCTGGGGAGGCCGCCATAGTGGTCGTGGCATGTTTGGTTGAGATAGATTACGTTTGGTCAATTTAGTTAAGGTCAGGCTTTTGTCAACGTAGCTCTGACCTTTGGACTATACACCGCTATTCGGACGATTTCAGCGTCCTACAGTGCTCTGCTATACTCTGCTTAGTCCTCGTCAGAACAGTAATAACGGGCGTGACACGTAAGTTTGGGCTACGTTACGTCTACTTATGTCACGTTTGGTTAGGTTTGATATGATTTCATTGTCTTTTGTGCTATACACTGC
>NW_017083250.1:0-295 GCF_001483705.2 Eufriesea mexicana
CGCTGGCACTTTTGGACACAAAATAGAAGAAGCGCGATCGCGCCGCTTGGCACTCAAACGGTTTGTCTCCGAAAACGGGCACTCCTTTTGGAGTCCAGCCCCAGAGGATCGATGTAGCTTTAATAGCTATAATGTCCTATACGAGGGAAAGGTCTCATTAATAACCGCACTGACCCACCCTACGATCTTACGCGGTGACGACCCAAGAAATAACGTTTGGGTTAGCACAAACCACCGAAATGGTACTCTGCGGATGTAAGCTCATCAAAACTTTACATACTAGAGGCACAAGGCA
>NW_017083251.1:0-295 GCF_001483705.2 Eufriesea mexicana
ATTTTTATGTTACTGGAAGAGTTAATCGATTTGGCAAGTGAAAAAAGTAATAAATTTAAATTTATGTATAAATAAATAAAATAAATGAATGTATAAACATTCATGGCTTGCTAGTGCATTTGAGTTGCATTATTGTAACGATTTACATTAGAGCACGGAGTTAATCAAAGGGATCTCTGAAATAAATTATTTATTATTCAGTGGCCAAAAAATTTTTGTCGTTTAATGGTAGTAATCTTAATTATCAGGGAAAGTTATTATAAATATAAAAAGTTATGACTATACCAAGTGCTTT
>NW_017083252.1:0-295 GCF_001483705.2 Eufriesea mexicana
CGTAACCTAACCGAACGTAACGAAACTCAAGCCAACGTGCCTCGGCCACCATTTCTGGCACACGCAGAGCAACGCAGAGCATTTAGAGCACAGTAGATCACAGAAATACGCCGAATATGCGTGTATAGCACAGGAGTGAGAGCTTCCTCATCCTAACCTTAACTAAGGTAACGTAACCGTACGCAACATAAGTCATCCTAACGTGCTAGGACAACTATTGCTGCCATGCACAGAGCCAAGCAGAATAGACTATAGCAAAGTTGTCCGCAGAAGTCCACCGAATAGTAGTGCATTG
>NW_017083253.1:0-295 GCF_001483705.2 Eufriesea mexicana
AGTTAGCTCACCACGATATTAGTCGAATATGTCAATAAAATTGAATTTTCCAGCCAGGTTCTACAGCATTGCAATGGATATAGCACACTAGAAGTATCTTTCCCCATTACTTATGCAAGGAAGTTAGCTCAGCGCGATGTTAGTCGTAAATGTCAATAAACTTGAACTTTCCAGGCAGATTCTATAGCATTGCGACGGCTATAGCCCGCCAATTGAACCCTTCCTCCTTATCTATGAAAGAAAGATAGCTCACAATGATATTAGTCGAAAATGTCAATAAATTTGAATTTTCCAA
>NW_017083254.1:0-295 GCF_001483705.2 Eufriesea mexicana
CAATGCACTGGAATCTGGCTGTTAAATACAGTTTTATTGACATCTTCGACTAATATCGATGTGAGCTAACTTTCTTGCATAAGTAAGGAGGAACGATCCTTTTGGCGTGCTATAGCCACTGCAATGATATTGAACATGGTTGGAAAATTCAATTTTAATGACATTTTTTACTAATATCGTGGGGAGCTATCTTTCTTGCATAAATAAGAATGAAAGATTCAATTGGCGCGCCATAGCCGCTGCAATGCTATAGAATCTGGCTGGAAAATACAATGTTATTGACATTTTCGACTAT
>NW_017083255.1:0-295 GCF_001483705.2 Eufriesea mexicana
CTATTGGCGTGCTATAGCCATTGCAATGCTCTGGAATCTGGCTGTAAAGTTCAATTTTACCGACATTTTCGACAAAATCGTGGTGAGCTACCTTTCTTGCATAAATAAAGAGGAAATATTTTTTTGGCGTACTATAACCATTGCAATGATATGGAATGCGCCTAGCAAATTCAATTTTATTGACATTTTGCACTAAAATCGTGGTGAGCTATCTTTCTTGTGTAAATGAGGCGGAAAGATTCTATTGGCGTGCTATTGCCATTGCAATGCCAAAGAATCTTGTTCTAAAATTCAA
>NW_017083256.1:0-295 GCF_001483705.2 Eufriesea mexicana
TGGATGTACGGATGTATGTATGCATGGATGTATGTATGTAAGAATATATGGATGTACGGAGACCTGGATGTATCGATGTGTGGGTGGACGAATGTATGGGTGAATGGACGGAAGAATGGATGAACGTATGGGTGCTTGTATGGATGAATGGATTCGTGGATGGATGTATGGATGGATAGTTTTATGGATGTATGGACAGATGGATTAATGGATGTGTGAATGTATGAATGTTTGGATGGATGGATGTATGGATGGATTGAGGTATGGATGGGCGGATGTACGGATGTATGAATGT
>NW_017083257.1:0-295 GCF_001483705.2 Eufriesea mexicana
GACTAATATCGTGGTGAGCTAATTATGTTGCATAAATAAGAAGGAAGGATCCTATTGGAATGACATAGCCATTGCAATGCAATAGAATCTGACTGGGAAATTCAATTTTATTGCCATTTTCGTCAAAAATCGTGGTGTGTTAATTTTGTTGCGTAAGCAAGCAGGAAAGATTCTATTGGCATGCTCTAGCAATTGCAATGCTATAGAATCCGACTGGCAAATTCAATTTTTCTGACATTTTCCACTAATATCGCGGTGAGCTAGTTTTGTTGCATAAATAAGGTGGAATGATTCT
>NW_017083258.1:0-295 GCF_001483705.2 Eufriesea mexicana
CGGTGCATTTCTAGTTCTACTACGCTCTGCTATAATCTGCTCGAATATGGGGAGGCCAGCAATTGCGATCTCGGCACGAAATATTGAGATACCTTACGTACGGTTATGTTACATTCGGGTAGATTTGGATAGGGTAGCTTTGACTTTTGCGCCGTACGCTGCCTTTTTATGGATTTCTGCGCTCTGCATTGCTCTAATATTCTCTGTTCGGTTCTGGGGAGGACAGCAATAGTAGCCTCGGCACCATATGTTGAGTCAACCTTTGTTCGGTTAGGTTAGGTTAGGACATGTTATG
>NW_017083259.1:0-295 GCF_001483705.2 Eufriesea mexicana
GCAAAAGTCATAACTATCCTATCCTAGCCTACCTAAACGTAATACAACAAAGAGCAACATAACCAAATCTATCGAGCCTCCACCACTACTGCTGACCTCCCCATAGCAATGCAGTATATACTACAGCACAGTAGAGCGCAGAAGTCCACCGCATTGCAATGTATACCGCAAAAGCAGCAGATACCCCAACTTAACCTGTGATAGCTTAACCTTACCAAACGTAGCGTAGCTAAACATAACGCGCCGCGGCCACTGCTCGTGGCATCCCCAGAGCCAAGCAGAATGTAGTAGAGCA
>NW_017083260.1:0-295 GCF_001483705.2 Eufriesea mexicana
CGCCCGGAACCTAAAAAAAGTAATCAATCCCGTTACAGAAAAATTCACTCTACGCGAATATATGGAACAAACCTAATCAAGAAGCCTAATTTCGCAAATAGAAGCCAAAAAAGTCTATTACGCTGCACGATTTCACACCGACTGGCACTTTCGGCACTATTATTCGAAAACGCACACCCGGAACCTAAAAAAAATAATCAATCCCGTTACAGAAAAATTCACTCTACGCGAGTATATAGAACAAACCTAATCAAAAAGCCTAATTTCGCAAATAGAAGCCAAAAAAGTCTATTAC
>NW_017083261.1:0-295 GCF_001483705.2 Eufriesea mexicana
TAATCTGCACAGCTCAGGGTGCCACTTTCGTCGCGAATATTTATATACGATAATTGCGAATGAAATTGCAATTCGTTCGACTTGTAATGCGATTCATGTGCATTTTCAAAGGGATATTTAACGTCATCGGCCGATCGCGTAGATGCATACTGCATAATCGATTACATAGGCGTACCTAACAAATGGCGCCTCGTGCAAGACGAGCAGCCGTGCATTTTAATTATCACGCGTGGAATTACAAAATCGTCGCGTGTCGGGTGCACTTTATATTCAACAGTATTTGCGAAAATTCGTT
>NW_017083262.1:0-295 GCF_001483705.2 Eufriesea mexicana
CTAACGCCTTCCATGCAATAGCAAGTACAGCCATCTAGTTGCCAGAGGATAGGTCTGATAAAACCTATAACCCTATATAGCTTGGTGAATGTATCGCCGAACGCCTTCAGTCTAATGGCAAGTACTGCTATCATCTTGCCAGAGAGAAGGTCTATTCAAAATCCATAATCTGTTATAGCATGGTGAATAGATCGCCTCACGCCTTCAATCCAACGGCAAGTACAGCCTTCTATATGCCAGAGAATAGGTCTATTCAAAATCTATAACCTGTTATAGCTTGGTGAATAGATCGCCT
>NW_017083263.1:0-295 GCF_001483705.2 Eufriesea mexicana
CACAGTAGATCGCAGAAGTCCATGGAATGGCAGCGTGAAGCAGAAAAGTCAAAGGAATTCTAAACTAAGCCAACGTAACCTAAGATAACCGAACGTATTCTATCTCAACCCGACGTGCTGCGACCACTATTGCTGGCCTTCCCAGAGCTAAGCAGAATATGTGCGAGGAGGGTAGGTCGCAGAAGTCCAAAGAAATGCAGTGTATAGAAGAAAGATGAATGCTATCCCATCGTACCCTAGCCAAACTTAACGTAACCAAACGTAATATAGCTCAACCTTACGTGCCGCGGACACC
>NW_017083264.1:0-295 GCF_001483705.2 Eufriesea mexicana
TTTTCGTTGCGCTTCTGCGCTCTTCTGCGCTCTACTATATTCCGCTTGGCCCTGGGGAGTCCAGCAATAGTGACCGCGACTCGCTAGTTTGGGTTATGCTTCGTTAGGTTGTGTTACATTTGTCTGGGATAAGTACGGGTGTCTTTGACTTTTCTGCTATACACTTTGATTCTATGGATTTCTGCGCTCTACTCTCCTCTAATATGTTCAGCTTATCTCTGAGGGGGGCAACAATTGATGTCTCGACTCGTCAGGAAGTGATAGGTTACGATTGGTTACGTTACGTTTAACTATG
>NW_017083265.1:0-295 GCF_001483705.2 Eufriesea mexicana
TCAAAAGAGTGTCCCCTCAGCCAGGTTCTTATAGGCCCTATGACGACCCATTGCGTCGCTCAGTCCTGCTTCGAAAATTGATAAGCTTGATGGTTCCTCGAGGCAAATATAGATCCCGATGCAGGGTGACGCCATCCAAATAAAGACTTCTTTCACATTTTATGGTGACGTTACGTGTCTACCGTTTTGTAGATTTAATTATGTTCCGTCCCGGAGAGCGAGTTTATAACAAAATTTTATTCTAGGGCTTGCACTTTTGCCAGACCTAACGGTTTATTTTATATTTTATAATGCG
>NW_017083266.1:0-295 GCF_001483705.2 Eufriesea mexicana
TCATGTTAGATTGAGTTATATTACGTTTGGCTACGCTACGGTTGGTTAGGTTTGGAGGGACTGATATGGATTTTGCGCCATACCCTGCTATTGGGTCGATGTCTGCATTCTACAGAGCTCTAATATGTTCAGTTTGGCTGCGTGAGTGCCAGCAATAGTGGTCTCGGCACGTTACGCTGAGTTATGCTGCGTTTGGAGAGGTTAAGATAGGTCAGGTTGGGTTAGGATAACTTTGTATTTTGTGCTCTACGCTGAAATGCGGTGGTCTTATGCAATAAACTGCACTATAGAATAT
>NW_017083267.1:0-295 GCF_001483705.2 Eufriesea mexicana
TTTTATTTTATTACGTTTATTTCTTAACCGTTTGAGACCCAAGCAGCTCTATCGCGCTGTTCAGATTTCATGTCAAGAAAACCCAGCATATTTCGAACGTTCTCGACAATTGACGGTGCGTCACCACCTGTCGAAATCGAAGCGTTATCGCGCCGCTTGGCAAATCATAAAAGAGAAGAAGCGCTATCGCGCTTCTTGGGTCGGTGCATATCCACTTAGAGGCAGCGCGGTTGCGCTGCATGGGACAATGCGATAGTGTTTTTTCAAAACCCTCTAGGACTCAAACGGTTAATTA
>NW_017083268.1:0-295 GCF_001483705.2 Eufriesea mexicana
GAGTCCATCAAATGGCAGTGCGTAGCACGAAAGCCAAAGTGATCCTAACCAAACATAGCCTAACCTTACATAACCAAACGTAACCTAACTCAACCTAACGTGCCAAGGCCACCATTGCAGTCCTCCCCAAAGCCGAGGAGAGCATACTAGTGCACTGTGGAGCGCAGAAGTCCACCGCATTACAGTGTACAGAACCGAAGTCGAAGAAATACGAACATAACCCAAAGGAACCGAACCTAACCTAACGTACCCTAATCCAACCCAACGTGCCGCTGCCGCCATTTCACGCCTAGCC
>NW_017083269.1:0-295 GCF_001483705.2 Eufriesea mexicana
ATAAGTCGAAAATGTCAAAAAAATTTTATTTTCCTGGAGGATTCTATAGCATGCAATGCCTATAGCACGCCAGTAGAGTCGTTTCTCCTTAGTTATGCAAGGAAGCTGACTCACCACGATGTTAGTCGAAGATGCCAACAGAATTGTATTTTCCAGCCAGATTCTACAGGACTGCAATGGCTACAGCACACCAAAAGAATCTTTCCAGCTTATTTATGCAAGAAAGTTATCTCATCACGATATTAGTCGAAAATGTCAATAGAATTGTATTTCCCAGCCAGATTCTACAGGACTG
>NW_017083270.1:0-295 GCF_001483705.2 Eufriesea mexicana
CGATTGGTTAGGTGTCGGGAGATGGTTTTGACCATAGTGCCATAGTCTGCTGCCAGGTGCATTTCTTCGACCTGCAGTGCTCTAATGCTTTAGGCTTGGCTCTGGGAGTGCCAGCAGTGGTGCTCTCGGCACGTTATGCTGTGGCAGGTTATATTGGGTTAGGATGGGTTAGTCCTAGTTTGGACTGGTTGTTCTCAACTTATGTGCTGTACACTGCTATACGGTGAACTTATGCGCTCTATTGTGCACGAGTATGTCCTGTTTGGCTCTGGGAAGGGCAGCAATGGTGGTCGAT
>NW_017083271.1:0-295 GCF_001483705.2 Eufriesea mexicana
ATATTAGTCAAAAATGACAATAAAATTGATTTTTTCAGACAGATTCTTCTGCATTGCGGTGGCTATAGCACTCCAAAAGGATCCTTCCACCTTACTTAAGGAAGGATGTTAGCTCACCACGCTATTAGTCGAAAACGTCAATAAAACTGAAATCTCCAGCCAGATTCAGTAGCATTGACATTGCTATAGCTAGCCAATAGAATCTTTCATCCTTGTTTAAGCAAGAAAGTTAGCTCACCACGATATTAGTCGAAACTGTCAGTAAAATTGAACTTTGCAGCCAGATTCCAGTGCA
>NW_017083272.1:0-296 GCF_001483705.2 Eufriesea mexicana
TATAGTAGAGCAAAGTAAATAGCAGAAATCCGCCGATTATAGGTTTGTGGCACAAAAGTCAAAGCCATCATAACCAAGCCTATCCTAACCTAAATTAACCAAACGAAACCTGACACAGCCTATCGTGCCACGGACGCTATTGCTGGTCTCCCCTGAGTCGAGCAGAGTATATTAGAGTAATGGAGAGCGCAGAAATCCGCGGAATAGCAGTTTGTAGCACAAAAGTCAACGCCATCCTATCCTAACCTAACCAAACATGGCACGAGCGGACGTTACGAATCCCAACCAGACGTGCC
>NW_017083273.1:0-296 GCF_001483705.2 Eufriesea mexicana
TGGTTATGCTACGTTTTAGTTGGTTAGGACCGGGTCACTTTGACTTCAGCACTGTACACTACAATTCGGTGGATTTCTTGTCTCTACATTGTTCTACCACACCCTGCTCGACGCTCCGGAGGGCAGCAGTAGTGGTCGCCGCACGTTTGGTCGAGTTGTTTTACATTTGGCTATATTAGGTTTAGTTAGGCTTGGTTAGGATCGCTTTGACTTTTGTGCCATGCATTGCTATTAGGGGGATTTCTGCGCTGTACTGTTCTCTAATATGCTCCGATTGTTGCCGGGCAGGCCAGCAA
>NW_017083274.1:0-296 GCF_001483705.2 Eufriesea mexicana
TTAGTTTTACGTAGGTTTCGTTTGGTCATTTTACGATTGGTTAGGCTAGGAGGGGACAGTATTGGCTTTTGTGCAATACACTGTTATTCGGTGGATATCTGCTGCCTTCTGCGCTCTATTGCTCTATACTTTGCTCTGATAAGGCCAGAAATTGTGGACGCGGCAGGTTGGTTTGCGTTGTGCTGCTTTCGGTTATGTTACGTTAGGTCAGAATAGTATAGGATATCTTTGATTCTTGTGGTATAGACTGCCATGCGGCGGATCGCTGGGCACTACTGCGCTCCAGTAGATTCTGC
>NW_017083275.1:0-296 GCF_001483705.2 Eufriesea mexicana
ATTTAGTAAATCCACCTTTATTGCAACCTGGTCGGTGGTTTAATGGTTTCAATGCTGATATATATATAATATTGCAATTTTAGAATGGCAAAGGGCGCCCCCATTGTCCCTCGAGACATTAGGAATTGACGAAACACTGCAGCATGCAGCCCTCATCGCTATACTGTAGGCGCTGGATTAATTTGTTCTCTCATGATGTACATTCCAAGGTCTAGCATAATCAATGTAAGGTACGCCTATCGCTAGAGATATTTGTAATAGTAATTACGTTTCTTAGCACCTCCATTAGCAGAGCA
>NW_017083276.1:0-296 GCF_001483705.2 Eufriesea mexicana
AGTAGAGCGCAGAAATCCACCGAATATCTGTCTGTAGCAAGAAAGACGAAGCAAACCTCATCTGACCTAACCAAGCGTAACATAACCAGACGTAACGTAATTGAAACTAACGTGGAGAGAGTACTATTCCTGGCCTCTGCGGAGCCAAACAGGGTATACCAGAGAACAGTAGATCGTAGGAAACAATTAGACCGAGGTGTACAGCAGCAGTGTCAAAGCTACCAGAACCAAATCCAAACTAACCGATCCAAATCAAACGTAACCGAACGCAATCTAACGTGCCGCGACCACTATTG
>NW_017083277.1:0-296 GCF_001483705.2 Eufriesea mexicana
GCCCAGAAGCTCACCGAGTAGCCGCGTATAGCGCAAAAGTTAAAGCCGCCCTAACCGAACCTAACCAAACCCAGCCTAACCAAACGTAACCTGACACAACATACCATGCCACGGCAGCAACTGCTGGCCTCCCGAGAGGCGAGTAGAGTTCAGTAGAGAAACGGAGAGCGCAGAAATCCACCGAACTGCAGCGTACAGCGCATAAGTCTAAGCTGCCCAGCCACACCAGACCAAACTTAACCACACCAAACGCAGAAAATTTAAACCTATCGAGCCGAGGCCACTATTGCTGGCAT
>NW_017083278.1:0-295 GCF_001483705.2 Eufriesea mexicana
TCAATTTTATTGACATTTTCGACTAATATCGTTGTGAGCTGCCTTTCTTGCATAAATAAGGAGAAAAGATTTTATCGGCGTGCTATTGCCGTCGAAATGCTATAGAATCTGGCTGGAGAATTCAACTATATTGTCATTTTCGACTATTATCGTGGTGAGTTAGCTGTCTTACATAAATAAGGAGGATTTGTTCCATTCTCGTGCTATAGCCATTGTAATGGTTTAGAATATAGCTGGAATATTCAATTTCATATACATTTTCTACAAATATCGTGCTGCGCTAACTTTCGTGCAT
>NW_017083279.1:0-296 GCF_001483705.2 Eufriesea mexicana
ATAAATAAGGAGGAAATATTCTATCTGCGTGCTATTGCCATTGCTGTGCTGTAGAATCCGTCTTGAAAAATAGAACTTAATATCATTTTCTACTAATATCGTGGCGAGGTGACTTTAGTGCATAGATAAGTGGGAAAGGTTCTACTGACTTGCTGTAGCCATTGCAATGGTTTAGAATCTGGCTGGAATATTCAATTTCTTGGACATTTTCTAATAATATCGTGGAGAGCTAGCTTTCGTGCATAAATAAGGAGGACAGATTCTTTTGACGTGCTATAGCCATTGCAGAGCTATAG
>NW_017083280.1:0-296 GCF_001483705.2 Eufriesea mexicana
GAAAGTCAAAGCAGTCCTAACCGAACTTAGCGTAACCTTAACTAACCAAACGTAACGGAAAATTACCTAACGTGCCGAGACCACAGTTTCTGGCCTCCCTGGAGAGAAGTAAAAAATATTAGAGCACAGTACGGAGCAGAAACTCTCCGAATAGCAACGCGAATCAAAGAAGTCAATGCTACACTGTCCTAACATAACTAGGCGTAAGATAACCAAACGCAACCAAGCTCAATATATCGTGCCGTGACCACTACTTTTGACCACCCCAGAGACGAGCAGCAGAGATTAGGGGAGAG
>NW_017083281.1:0-295 GCF_001483705.2 Eufriesea mexicana
CTTATTTATGCAAGAAACATAGCTCACCACGATATTAGTCGAAAATGTCATTAAAATCGAATTTTACTCGCAGATTCTATGGAATTGCAACGGCTATAACATGCCAATAGAATCTACACCCCTTATTTATGCGAGTGGCTTTGCCCACCACGATATTAGTCGAAAATGTCAATAAAAGTGCATTTTCTAGCCAGATTTTATTCCATTGCAATGGCTATAGCGTGCCAGTAGCATCTTCCCTCATTATTCATGCAAGAAGGTTAGGTCACCACGATATTAGCCGAAAATGTCAATA
>NW_017083282.1:0-296 GCF_001483705.2 Eufriesea mexicana
TCCCTAGATGCGTGCCTGTCACGTGTGTGGATTCTGTGGGCGTAAGTCACGTGGTTCAGTTTTCACAGCGTTCTAAAGAATGGGTCTGAATATCGTTACTGAGAGTTCTTTTCGACGCTCTCCTGAGCTTGCAAGCTGTGCTAGGATCGGGCGCTTTTGGTGGGTGGTAGCTTATAGCGTGCCCTAAAGGTGTGCTTTGTCCGTGGGAGCTTCCGAGCTTTCGCGATTTTTTCCCGATTTTTGGTGAAAAATTTTGGCCTCAATTTGACCTGCGATTTTTCACGTTCCTCGATGGC
>NW_017083283.1:0-296 GCF_001483705.2 Eufriesea mexicana
TTGGGTTAGGTCTGCATATCTCTGACTTTCGCGGTATACACTGCCTGACTCTACCTCCGACAGAAAGAGTGGTCGTGACACGATAGTTTGGGTTAGGTTACGTCTGGCCAAGCTAGGCTGTATTTCGTTTGGTTATGATGGCTTTGGCTTTTATGCCATACACTGCTATTCGTTGGATTTCTGCACACTACTGTGATCAAGTATTTCACGCTTTGTTCTGGAGAGGACAGAAGTAGTGGCCACGGCGCGTTAGGTTGAGTAATGTTACGTTTGGTTTGGTTAGGTTTGTCTGGGTT
>NW_017083284.1:0-295 GCF_001483705.2 Eufriesea mexicana
CTACAGAATCTTGCTGGAAAATTCAATTTTACTGACATTTTCTAATGATATCGTGGTGAGTTATCTACCTTGCATAGGTAAGAAGGAAAGATCCTTTTGGCGTGCTATAGGCATTGCAGTTCAGTAGAATCTGGCTGGAAAATCCAATTTTATTGACATTCTGTACTAATATCGCAGTGAGCTAACTTTATTGCATAAATAAGGAGGAAAGATTCAATTTTCGCCCTATACTCGTCGCAATGCTATAGAATATGGCAGGAAAGTACAATTTTGTTGACATTTTCGACTAATATCG
>NW_017083285.1:0-296 GCF_001483705.2 Eufriesea mexicana
ATGCATGAATGTATGGTTGTATGGATGTATGTATGTATGGAGGTATGTATGTATGGATGTATAGCCGTATGGATGTACGAATGTATGGATGTACGGATTAACGGATGTATGGATGTATGTATGGATGAATGTTAGGATGTATGGATGTATGAAAGTATGCGTGTATGGATGTATGTATGTATGAATGTATGGTTGAAAGATAGTATGGATGTATGCATGTTTGGATGTATGTGTGTATGGATGTATGAATGTATGGATGTATGGATGGATAGATGTATGGATGGATGGATGTATGG
>NW_017083286.1:0-296 GCF_001483705.2 Eufriesea mexicana
CCCTTCCACCCATCCATGCATCCGTTCTTCCACCCATCATTTCACCCACTCTTCAGTTCATCCGACCAAGCATTCATCCACACGCACATTCATAGTCCATACATCTATACTTCCATACATCCATACATCCATACATCATCCCATCCATACATCCATCGATCCATACATACATCCATCCATACATCCATACATACACCCATACACTCATCCATATATACATCCACAGATACATGCGTACATACATCCATACTTACACCCGTTCACCCATCCATACATACATCCGTACATTCGCCCTT
>NW_017083287.1:0-296 GCF_001483705.2 Eufriesea mexicana
AAGAGAAGTCGAAGCTATCCGAACCTAGCCAAACCCAACGTAATCCAGCTAAACGTAGCGCAATCTGAACCTAACGTGGCGAGACAAACATTGCTGGCCTCCCCGGAGTCACGTGGAACTTATTAGAGCACAGTAAAGAGCAGAAATCCACCGAAAAGCAGGGTATAGCGCGAAAGACGAAGCAACCCTGTACTTACGTAGCCAAACATAGCATAACCAAACGTAACCTAACAGAACCTGCCGTCCCACGATCATTATTACTGGCCTTACGAGAGCCAAGCCAAGTGTGATAGAGC
>NW_017083288.1:0-296 GCF_001483705.2 Eufriesea mexicana
AATATCCTCGTACTGTACCGTTTTGGCGAGAAGCATTTACAGTAGACAGTACGTTACACTGTGCATACACCAACAGAGCTCTCTAGCTGTTGGATTAATGTGCGCGCTGATGATTTATGTCCTGCAGCAGTTCGAGAATGAGATAAAAACAGATTCATTATGCCTCGAGACATTTGTAATGGTCAACACAGCACATTATGGAGCCATCAAAACGGTAACGTAGCAGATGAATAAATATGAATGTTGATAATGTAAATTCCTGAATCACTCTGGAAAAACTAATGTATAGTCCAGTT
>NW_017083289.1:0-296 GCF_001483705.2 Eufriesea mexicana
ACACCCATCGTTCCACACATACACCCATCCATACAAACACACATACATTCATTCAACCAACCAACCATCCATCCATACAACCATCCATCCATCCATCCATCTATCCATACATACATCCATGAGTACATCCATCTATCCATGTGTCCATCCAACCATACATCCATCCATTAATACATCCATACATCCATACAAACATCCATGCATCCCTTCAAACCTTCATCCAAATATCCATACATGCATCCATACATACGACCATACATACATCCATAAAGCCATTCATACATGTGCCCAGCCAT
>NW_017083290.1:0-296 GCF_001483705.2 Eufriesea mexicana
CCGCCATGCTCTGCTCCTATCAGGGGAGGCCAGCAATAGTGGCATCGGCACGTCTGGTTGAGGCACGTACCGGTTGGTTCTGTTACGTTTGGTTAGGTCAGGGTAAGATAGCTTCGCCTTTCGTAGTGTAAACTGTTGCTCGGTGCATTTCCATGCTCCACTGTGCCCTAGTTTGTTCTGCATGGCTCTGCAGAGGCCTGCAATTCATGTCTCGGCACGTAAGGTTGTGATACATAACGGCTGGTTATGCTACATTTGGTTAGTTTAGTATAGTGTAGCTCCTTCTCTTAAGCTGC
>NW_017083291.1:0-296 GCF_001483705.2 Eufriesea mexicana
GTCTGAGGTATGTAACGTTCGGTTAGGTTATGTAAGGTATACTTCGGTTTGTATAGCTGTGACATTTGCTCTATACAGTGTTATTCGGTGGATGCCTGTGCTCTACTTTGCCCTACTCGCACGTTGGATTGGGTTATGTTACGTAAAACAATAGCGATCACTATTGCTGGCATCCCCAGAGACAGGCGGCGTATAATAGGGCAGAGTGTAGAACAGATGTCCATAAAATATCTTTGTTGGTCGCAAAAGTCAAAGCTATCCTAACCTAACCCAGACTAACCTGATATAACCGCACG
>NW_017083292.1:0-295 GCF_001483705.2 Eufriesea mexicana
TAGCACGCCAAAAGTATCTTTCCTCTTTACTTATGCAAGGAAGCTAGCTCACAACGATATTTGACGAAAATGTTAGTAAGATTGTATTTTCTAGCGAGATTCTATAGCATTGCAATTCCTGTAACACTCATATAGGACGATTCCTTCTTACCTATAACAGGAAGTCTGCTCACCACGGTATTAGTCGAAAATGTCAATAAAATTGAATTTTGCCACCAAGATTCTGTAGCATTGCAATGCCTGTAGCACGCCAGCATTATCTTTCCTCCTTATTTATGCAAGAAAGTTAGCTCCC
>NW_017083293.1:0-296 GCF_001483705.2 Eufriesea mexicana
CTGGGTTAGATCAGGGTAGCTTCGACTTTTGTGCCCAGCACTGATATTCTATGGACTTCTGTGCTATACCGCGCACTGTCACATTCCGCTTGTCTCTGTGGACGAAAGCAATACTGGTTGCGGCACGTTAGGTTGCGTTAGATCACGTTCGGTCGGGTTATACTTCTTAGAGATAGGTTAGGATTGCTTTGTCTTTAGTGATCAACACAGGTGTCCCATGGACATCTGGGCTCTACTGCGCTCTATCATATTCCGCTCGTCTCTGGGGACGCCAGGAATAGTGGTCGCGGCACGTT
>NW_017083294.1:0-296 GCF_001483705.2 Eufriesea mexicana
TATCAAATTTATAGAAGTTAGGAAAATTAGGGAATGTAGAAAATTAAGGAAGTTCAGAAAATTTTTAAAATTTATGGAATTTATAAAATTTCTAAAATTTAGGAAAATTAGGGAATGTAGAAAATTAAGGAAATTCAGAAAATTTTAAAAATTTAGGAAATTTATCAAATTATACAAGTCAGGAAAATTAGGGAATGTAGAAAATTAAGGAAGTTCAGAAAATTAAAAAAATATAGGAATTTTATCAAATTTATAAAATTCATGAAAATTAGGGAATGTAGAAAATTAAGGAAGTT
>NW_017083295.1:0-296 GCF_001483705.2 Eufriesea mexicana
AATTTTTGTTATAGGAGATTTGTAATTTGACAATGCTCGAACATTTCTGGCGTTTGAATACACATGATCAACGTTTCACTCTAATCATAATTTTTCCCTTGTTATTTATTTTCATAATTCAGTTCATATGCGCGTGTAAGTATGTATTTGTATAGAGAATAGTGATTCTGTTTCTTTGTATCACTCGATATATATTGTTCGCCTTCTCCAATGCTCGAATTTTTATTGATTCTGGTAGCCTGACAGCAATAGGAAGCTAGAAATTAATAATTAGCATAACTGGATCACGGTAATAC
>NW_017083296.1:0-296 GCF_001483705.2 Eufriesea mexicana
ACATAACAGTCCAGGGTGCAGCCACCAGCATATTGCTGCAGGCGTTAGATTAATGTGTTCGCTAATGATTTAAAGTGCGATGTATTTCTTGAATAACCTATCTCTGCATCATATAATGGTAGAGATATTTGGATTTCCCAGTACGCCTGTTGATGTATCCACTAGTGGAGCACTGTAGCCGTTGGATTAATCCGTTCGGTGATGATTTAAATTCCACAGTATCTCCAGAGTGCACAGTGTATAGTACGGTTATGACTAGTGATACTTGCATTTGACAATACGGTACTTTGGACATC
>NW_017083297.1:0-296 GCF_001483705.2 Eufriesea mexicana
TCGACACTTAACTTCACAAAGCGATTGTACGACAATTACCATCGACTTCAACTAAAGCTTAACTTGACAATATATGATAATACTAGCCGCACGTCACGTTATCCACGGAACCTCCGACTGACATGGGCCATGTATATTCGACCCTAGTTCTCCCGGTAACCGAAATTCTACGTTTACATGATGGAAAATGTGCAATAGTACGATTACTTAGCAATAAGCAACTGCATAATCTCGGCAACTGCGAAGACGGTGTATCTAAATCTAGCCATTTTGACCCCTATGGTAGATCCATTGTT
>NW_017083298.1:0-296 GCF_001483705.2 Eufriesea mexicana
ATCTGTTATAGCTTGGTTAATAGGTCGCCTAACGCCTTCAATACATTGGCAAGTACAGCCATCAACTTGCCAGAGTATAGGCCTATTCAAGGTCTATAATCTGCTATAGCTTGGTGACTATATCGCCAACCGCCTTCAACCCAATGGCAAGTACAGACATCTACTGGGCAGAAAACTGGTCTATTTAAAATCTATAGCATGTTATCGCTTGGTGAACAGATCGCCTGTCGCCTTCAATCCAATGGCAAGCACAGTCATCTACTTGCCGGAGAATAGGTCTATTCAAAATATATAAT
>NW_017083299.1:0-296 GCF_001483705.2 Eufriesea mexicana
GCGCAGAAGTTCTCCGAACGGCATTGAACGGCACAAAATTCTAAGCAATCGTTTCCAAAGATAACCAAACCTGTCATATGCAAACGTGGCATGAGTAAACCTAACGCGCTGAGACCACTATTACTGGTCACCCCGGAGTCAAGCGGAGAAAACTGTAGCACATGAGAACGCTGAGACACACCGAATAGCGGTGTACAGTACAAAAGGCCAAGTATCCTTTCCTCACCTAACCGAACGTAGCACAACCAAATGTAACCTAACTCAACCGAACATGACGAGACCTCTATTGCTGGTCT
>NW_017083300.1:0-296 GCF_001483705.2 Eufriesea mexicana
TAATCCATCCAACCATACATCCATCCATCCATACATTCATACATCCATACATCCGTCCATCCGAACATCCATCCGTACATACACCCACACACCCATACCTCCATACATCCGTCCATACATACATACATACAAACATCCATGCATAAATCCATGCATACATCTATTCATCCATACAGCCATCCATCCATACATGCATCCAACAGTATTTCCAGCCTTCGATACACCCATACATTCTTACGTCCACCCATCCATACATCCATCGATCCATACAGCCATACATACATACATCCGCACAT
>NW_017083301.1:0-296 GCF_001483705.2 Eufriesea mexicana
AATATCGTCAGCTTTATAGCAGAAAATCTTCGAACTCCTATTCTTCTTTAGCCAAAAAACCATCGAGTGCAAAGGGTAAATATATATCACATTTAAAATTACCGAATAAAATAATTCTACGTCTTAATTTATACACCATTTCTTATTTACTGTTTCAAAAATATCATCGACTTTATGACAGTGTCTCCGAATTATTATTTGTCTATAATGAAAAAATCGCTGAATGCAAAGGATTTTCAAAAATTCTCAACTGCTGAGACGGAGTCTGACTCTACGTGATATATTTAATAACCGTT
>NW_017083302.1:0-296 GCF_001483705.2 Eufriesea mexicana
TATTCACCAAGCTATAACAGATTATATACTTTCAATAGACCTATTCTCTGGCAAGAAGATGGCAGTACTTGCCATTGGATTGTAGGCGATAGGCGATCTATTCACCAACCTATAACAAGTTATAGATTTTGCATAGACCAATTCTCTGGCAAGTAGATGGCCGTACTTGCCATTGGTTGAAGGCGTTAGGCGACCAATTCACAAAGCTATAACAGATTATTGATTTTGGAGAGACCTATTCCATGGCACGTAGAAGGCTGTACTTGCCATTATATTGAAGGCGCTATGCGATCTAT
>NW_017083303.1:0-296 GCF_001483705.2 Eufriesea mexicana
AATTTGTTAGTGGTGGATGAAATATCAATAATAATACAATTCTTTCTTTAATTACATCAAATGATCAAACACAAATATTAAGTATAAATCTAATTAATATCTCGCAATCACGTGCTCACACCTATTTTCACTATCACAACTCAATTACAACTGACCTATGCCCAATCTCCCTGGTTTGTTCTTTCTACTTTCATATATTACATGACATACACAATTCACACAAAACCTCAATCATTACACGCATACTAATTTATCGCAATAACCTGAATCCATTAGATATTGCCATCCCATGCATA
>NW_017083304.1:0-295 GCF_001483705.2 Eufriesea mexicana
TGCTCACCACGATATTAGTCGAAAATGTCAATAAAATTGATTTTTCCAGGAAGATTCTATAGCATTGCGACCGCTATAGCACGCCATTTGGATCCTTCCTCCTAATTTATGAGAGAAAGATAGCTCACCATGATATAAGTCGAAAATGACAATAAATTTGAATTTTCCAAACAAATTCCATATTAATGCAATGGCTATAGCACGCCAATAGTATCTTTCCTCATTATTTATTCAAGAGAGTATGCTCACCAGGATATTAGTCGAAAATGCCAATAAAATTGAACTTTCCAGCCGG
>NW_017083305.1:0-296 GCF_001483705.2 Eufriesea mexicana
TGATGGTGGCTGTCTTGAGTACACTTATGTAAATTGCTATTGCCTCGAGCTACAACGTATCTGCCTTCCGCCATTCTATAATTGCAAATTGAAGATAAATCATCACTAATTATAGTAAATATTTCTGTCCATAACTGATGAATACATTTATTATTCTAGGACTACAATGAAATCTACACCATCAATGAACTGACTAATCCAAAGGCTGAGCTACTACGATGGTGGCTGCACTTAGACATTTCATGTCAATTGTTAACTTCACGTACTATAACAGACCCGTCTTTGCCATTCTAGAA
>NW_017083306.1:0-296 GCF_001483705.2 Eufriesea mexicana
TTGGGAAATTTCGGACTCCAAATGGAGGAAATATTGGATACCAAACTTAGGAAATTTTGGACATCAATTTTGGGAATTTTCGGACACCAAACTTGGAAAATTTCGGACTCCAAATCGGGGAAATTTCGGACACCAAACTTGGGAAATTTCGGACTCCAAATCGAGGAAATATTGGACACTAAACTTAGGAAATTTCGGACACTAAATTGGGGAAATTTCGGACACCAAACTTGGGAAATATTGGACACCAAACTTAGGAAATTTCGGACACCAATCTTGGGAATTTTCGGACACCA
>NW_017083307.1:0-296 GCF_001483705.2 Eufriesea mexicana
CTAATCTAACACAACGTATCCTATCCTAACGAAACGTAACCTATCTCAACCTAACTTGTGGCAGCCACTACTGCTGGCCTCCCTGGAGTCGAGCAAATCGCAGTGGAGCAATATAGAGCGTAGTGACCCTCTGCATGGCGGTGCATACCACAAAAGTGAAGGGTACCCTAACCTAACACAAACAACCCTATCCTAACTAAACGTAACCTAACGCAGCATAACGCGCCGAGACTAATCCTGCTGGCATCCCATAGTCAAGCGGAATATGCTATGGCACAGCAGAGCGCAGAGATCGA
>NW_017083308.1:0-296 GCF_001483705.2 Eufriesea mexicana
CCGCCATGCTCTGCTCCTATCAGGGGAGGCCAGCAATAGTGGCATCGGCACGTCTGGTTGAGGTACGTACCGGTTGGTTCTGTTACGTTTGGTTAGGTCAGGGTAAGATAGCTTTGCCTTTCGTAGTGTAAGCTGTTGCTCGGTGCATTTCCATGCTCCACTGTGCTCTAGTTTGTTCTGCATGGCTCTGCGGAGGCCTGCAATTCATGTCTCGGCACGTAAGGTTGTGATATATAACGGCTGGTTATGCTACATTTGGTTAGTTTAGTATAGTGTAGCTCCTTCTCTTAAGCTGC
>NW_017083309.1:0-296 GCF_001483705.2 Eufriesea mexicana
GTTTAGGAATGGTAGATCAGTCTAGGACTGGGTTGATCAGTTTAAGGCTTGGTAGACTAGTCTAGGGCTTAGTATATCAGTCCAGGACTGGGTACATATGGCTAGGACTGGGTAGATCAGTCTAGAACTGGGCAGATCAGTCTAGGACTGGGTTGATCAGTTTAAGGCTTGGTAGACTAGTCTAGGTCTTGGTATATTAATCTAGAGCTTGATAGATCACTCTAAGGCTTGATAGACTAGTCTAGGGTTTGGTATATTAATCTAGAGCTTGATAGATCACTCTAAGGTTTGACAGA
>NW_017083310.1:0-296 GCF_001483705.2 Eufriesea mexicana
TAAGGATGTATGCATGGATGTATATATGGGTGTGTGTATGGATGTATGTATGGATGCATGGATGGATGTATATATGGATGTGTGTGGGTGTATGTATGGATGTGTGGATGTGCGTATGGTTGTATGTATGGATGGCTGGTTATATGGTTGGATGTATTTATGGATGTATGGATGTGTGGATGTATGGATGTACGAACGTTTGGATGTACGTATATATCGATGTATGGGTGTACGACTGTATGGTTGTACTGATGCATGAATGTATGGATTTGTGGGTGGGTGAATGGATGGCTGGA
>NW_017083311.1:0-296 GCF_001483705.2 Eufriesea mexicana
AAAATGGCAATAAAATTGAACTTTCCAGCCAGATTCTATTGGATTGCAATGACTATAGTACGCTAGTAGAATCTTTTCTCCTTATGTATGCAAGAAAGTTATGTCGCCACGATAGTAGTCGATGATATCAATAAAATTTAATTTTCCCGCCAGAGTCTGTAGCATTGCAATTTCTATGGCGCTCCAATCGAATCTTTCCTCCTTATCTATGCAAGAAAGTTAGCTGCCTACGGTATTAGTCGAAAATGTCATTAAAATTGTATTTTCCAGAATGATTCTATAGCATTGCAATGGCT
>NW_017083312.1:0-296 GCF_001483705.2 Eufriesea mexicana
TGCCGCGACCGCTATTTCTGGCCTCCCCTGAGTCAAGCGGAACACACTAGCGGGGAGTAGACCGCGGAAATCCATATAATCCCTGTGTATATCAGAAAAGTGAAAGCTACCCAAGCCTAACCCAAACCAACGGGATAAAGCCAAATATAGTATGACTTAACCTAACGTGCCGAGAACTCTGTTTTTGCCCTCCCCAGAGCCAAGCAGGACACACCAGAGCACCGCAGAGAGCCGAAATCCGCCGAATATCAGTGTACGGCACAAATGTTAAAGCTACGCAAACCATACTTAGCCTG
>NW_017083313.1:0-296 GCF_001483705.2 Eufriesea mexicana
CTAGCCGCTGGATGCTATACGCGACGAGGGCCACGCCGCTTTCCGCGCGCAGCGTGGCCTCCTTCCAACTCGACCCGGCGGCCATAACCAGCGTGTCGTCCGCGTAACACGTCAGGCTCAGGCTGCGGTGAAGTGGAGTGCGCAACACGGCGACGTGCGCGAGGCCCCAGAGGATCGGCCCAAGTACCGATCCCTGTGGAACACCGCTGTTCGTCGCCTGCAGGACGGTCGATTATCGTCCGGGATACTCGATCGAGCGCTCCGCCAAATAGTCGCCGATCACCGCTTTCACGTAT
>NW_017083314.1:0-296 GCF_001483705.2 Eufriesea mexicana
TTTTGACAGTCCCTCGGCTATTTTCGTTTCCAATAATTTGACTAATTTTTATGTCAAAGTCTTCAACCTCGTTATCAGTATAAAATTGAGAAATTGATCATGTTTTAATGCAAATAGCAAATTCGCTATGCGAAATTGTAGATAGCCTAGTCCGAGGTCTTCGTGATGAAATGAAACGCGAAATATCGAATGGAAAAGGTGCGGATTGATCGTAAATCGATAAACGTGTTACCAGATGTTACCTTCTCGATGATTTGTCGAAAATAAAAATGCGTTGATAAAGCGGAGCCTAGCCG
>NW_017083315.1:0-296 GCF_001483705.2 Eufriesea mexicana
ACTGTTAAATTATTTAAGAGAGTGGACAATGGCCACTGAATAGCCATTGATCTAGCCAACGATAGTATAGAAATAAACCAACGACGAAGCATTCGAATATTATACCAAATACTCAAATGCACAAACAATGAAAACTAGAATGAAAGAAATAATATCTGAAAGAAAAAATATAATTAAAACCTGAAGGAAAAAATAATTAGTACCTGAAAGAAGGAATTACTATTAAATTATTCAAGAGAGTGGACAATGGCCACTGAATAGCCATTGATCTAACCAACGATGATATACAAATAAAC
>NW_017083316.1:0-296 GCF_001483705.2 Eufriesea mexicana
TCTGGTTTCTATTCAAATATTTCGTTGTTGTTTTTAATATCTCTCATCGTTCCCCTTATTAATAAGTTCTTTTCCAGGACTAATCTACATATTTCCATTATAGGTTTATTATCCGAATTTGTTTGTTTGAACTCCAGTTCATTTGTCGTTTTGACTTTTTGCTAATGACATCTAATACTTCGAAGAGGGGGTCGGAGGAGCGGTTGGTGGTGGCATTACGGGGGGCCGGTGGTGAGGTGGAGGTGGATGGTGATTGTCCACTCCACCTATACATCAACCCCCATCCTTGTTTTCTT
>NW_017083317.1:0-296 GCF_001483705.2 Eufriesea mexicana
CAAAAGTCATAATACCCAACCCTATTCTAACCAATCATATCACTACCAAACGTAACCAAACTCAATCAAACGTGCCGTCGACAATATTTCTGGCCTCCACATAGAAGAGCAGAACATGCTAGAGGAGATTGGGGCGCAGAAATCCATAGAATCGCAGTGTACAGGAGAAATGGCAAAGATATCCAAACCTAACACAAACTAACGTAACAAGCCGCGACCACTATTTCCGGCCTTCCCAAGGTGCAGCAGATCCAAGCAGTGCACAGTGGAGGGCAGGAATCCCCTGAATTCCTGTG
>NW_017083318.1:0-296 GCF_001483705.2 Eufriesea mexicana
TTGTCTCTGTGGTGGGCTGCAATGGCGGTCTCGCCATGTTATGTTGTGTTAGGCTACGTTTGGCTCCGTTATGCTTGACTAGGTTAGGATAGGCAACCTTGACTTTTGCCCTATACAAGGCAATGCGGTCGATTTCTGCGCTCATCTGTCCTCTAGTATGCCCTGCGTGGCTCGTGGAATGGCAGCAATAGCGGTCTGGGCACGTTAGTCCGAGGTAGGCTATGTTTGGCTAAGTTGCGCTGGTTTGGCTTAGGTGTGGGTAGCTTTGACTTTGCTGATGGACGCTGCGATTATAT
>NW_017083319.1:0-296 GCF_001483705.2 Eufriesea mexicana
CGGCACGTTATGCTGAATTATATAACCTTTGGTAAGGTCAGGTTTGGCTGCTTGGTCAGCATATCTTTGACTTATGTGCTCCACAGTGCTGCTTGGTGTACTTCTGCGCTCTGCCGCGCTCTAGTACATTCTACCTTGCTCTGGCGATGTCAGCAATTGCGGTCTAGGCTCATTAGCTTCGGTCAGGTTTTGTTTGCCTATGTTACCCTTGGTTAAGTTAGGAGAGGGCAACCTTTGACTTTTGTGCTATACACTATTATTCGGCGGATTTCTGCGATCTACATTGGTCTAATATG
>NW_017083320.1:0-296 GCF_001483705.2 Eufriesea mexicana
AAGATTCATTTTTATTGACATTTTCGACTAATATCGTTGCGAGCTAATTTTGTTGCATAAATATGGAGGAAAGATTCCATTGGCATGCTATAGCCATGGCAGTGCTATGGAATCTGCCAGGAAAATTCATTTTTATTGATATTTTCGGCTAATATCGTGGTGAGCTTATTTTGTTGCATAAATAAAGAGGAAAGATTCTATTTGCATGCTATAGCCATGGTAATGCTATAGAATCTGACTGGAAAATACATTTTTATTGATATTCTCGACTTATATCGTGGTGAGCTAATTTTGTT
>NW_017083321.1:0-296 GCF_001483705.2 Eufriesea mexicana
ACTGCGCTCTTAAATGTTCTGCTTGGCCATGGGGATGCCAGCAATAGTGGTCTAGTCACGTTACGTTCAGTTAGGTGGCGCATGGTTAGGTTTGTTTTGGTTAGGTTAGGATGGGATAGCTTTGACATTTGCGCTCTTCACTTCTATTGGGTGGCTTTCTGCGCTCCACACTGCTCTAACATTTTCGTACTGGCTCTGAATAGGGCAGCAATGGCCTTCTCGGCACGACTGTCTGATTTATATTATGTTTGGTTAGACTAGGTGGCGTTTAGTTCGGAGGGTATAGCTTTGGCATT
>NW_017083322.1:0-296 GCF_001483705.2 Eufriesea mexicana
TTTTATTGACAGTTTCGACTAATATCGTGGTGAGCTAACTTTCTTGCATAAATAAGGAGGAGAAATTCTTGTGGCGTGCTGTAGACGTTCCAATGCTATAGAATCGTCCTGGAAAATTCAATTTAATTGACATTTTCGAGCAATATCGTGTTGAAATGACTTCCATTCATAAGTATGGAGGAAGGATCATTTTGGAGTGCTATTGGGATTGCAATGTCGTAGAGTCTGGCTGGAAATTCAATCTTATTGACATTTTTGTCTAATATCGTGGAAAGCTAACTTTCTTGCATAAACAA
>NW_017083323.1:0-296 GCF_001483705.2 Eufriesea mexicana
GGGGGGCCATTAATAGTGGTCCCGTCACTTTAGCTTGCTTTATGCTACGTCAGGTTATGTTACGTTTGGTTAGGGTAGAAGATGGTAGCATGGCTTTTGTGCCATATAATGATATCCGGCGGACTTCTGCGGCCTACTGTGCTCTAGTATGCTCTGCTTTACGCGAGGAGGCCAGCAATAGTGGTTTCGGCACGTTAGGTCGGTATAGGATACGTTTGGTTAGGTTATATTTCTTTGGGTTCGGTATGCATAGCTTTGACTTTCGTGGTATACACTGCTATTCGGTGTATTTCTGC
>NW_017083324.1:0-296 GCF_001483705.2 Eufriesea mexicana
CCACCACCTACATGCCAGAGGATAGATCTATTCAAAATCTATAACCTTTTTTAGCTTGGTGAAGAGATCGCCTATCGCCTCCAATCCAATGGCAAGTACAGCCATCTTCCTGCCACAGACTAGTTCTATTCGAAATCTATAATATTTTATAGCTTGGTGAATAGATCGCCTAAGGCCTTCAATCCAATGGCATGTGCAGCCTTCTACTTGCCATAGAATCGGTCTATTCAAATTATATATTCTGTTCTAGCTTGGTGAATAGGACGCCCAACGCCTTCAATACAATGGCAAGTACA
>NW_017083325.1:0-296 GCF_001483705.2 Eufriesea mexicana
TTCGAAAATTGAGAAATTAATGGAAATGAAATTGTAATAAGTTAGAATTTATGAAGCCACGGAAAAAAGTGTGAAAATATAAATATGTCATTACGTCATTTACCGAACTATTAACGAAAGATCTCCAGTCGCTTCGCTTCGGACCGACCGAAACGGACGTTCGCAGTAGTAGCACTTCCAACCGGCCGAAGAGGACGAACGCCAGTCGTGTCGATTCGGACCGACTGAAAGAGCGATCTATGCTCCTGTCGTTGCTAACAAAATACTGTTACGGACATTCAACTGACGAACAGCAA
>NW_017083326.1:0-296 GCF_001483705.2 Eufriesea mexicana
CTGTTATGTTTTTTTAGTTACTTTCAATGATTTTGTTGACAATGATTAATTAATTTCTTGGAATAGTTAAAATTGATGTAGTAGCTATATTGAATTCTGAGATTAAGACATAGAATTAATTTCAGAGATTAAACTGGTTGAATTGATCGACGACGGATAATGAGTGTAGTTGTTGGTCTAAATAATATAATTCGTAATTGATTATAGCAATTAGCAAAAAGTTTGAATGAACGATTTTCTATTATTCAATAATGCTATTAAAATCGAATTTTTGATTTGTAGTTTTGTATCGTTAT
>NW_017083327.1:0-296 GCF_001483705.2 Eufriesea mexicana
TATATATATGGCTATTTATTTTTATCATACTACTTTGATTAGTATTATTCATGTATATTATATTTAGGTGCATGTCACCAATTGGTAATTGTTATGGTAATGGTTACATACATTTTTAAATATATATGTGTTGATATAATAAAGGAGCAATGTATGTAAGAGAAGGATGAGTGTAAGTATACATGGAATGGCAAAATCTAATGAATTCAGGTTATTGTGATAAATGCGTATGCGTGTAATGATTGAGGTGTTGTGTGAATTGTGTATATAATATAGTAGAGATTGGTTTGGCATAG
>NW_017083328.1:0-296 GCF_001483705.2 Eufriesea mexicana
GACTTGGAGGTGCCAGTCCTGGCCTGACCTGACCGGACCTGACAAGAACTGTCCTGACATGACCTGACCTCTCCTGACCTGAACTGAACAGACCTGTCATGACCAGAAGAGGACTGACCTGACATCAACGGACTGGTATGACCTGACCAGGCCTGATCTGGATCGAACTGACGTGACTTCACCTGTCCCGACCATGCCTGACCTGGCTTGGCCGTGTCAGACCGGGCCTGTCCTGACCTTGCCTGGCCTGACCTGACCTGACTTGACCTGACGTTGCCTGACTTGGCCTGATCTGA
>NW_017083329.1:0-296 GCF_001483705.2 Eufriesea mexicana
AATGAATGGATTAATCCATTGGCTATAATACAGGACAGGTAGATATACTCAGCACTGTATTATTATTCGTCAATACATCTGGCGTCAATTGATCCACCCATTTATGACTCTGGATAGCCACAGTATTTTTATAATCAGTCAATGGCTTATACGAATGGGTATAGTACTACGTTCGTGGCTATACTCAACACTGTATTTGGAATTGGTAAAGTCGCTAGCGACTATAGATCTGCCCGTTCATCGCTATAGAATTGACTTAGAATTTGTATGATCATTGAAACGATTAATTCAATATC
>NW_017083330.1:0-296 GCF_001483705.2 Eufriesea mexicana
TTTTAAAAACAATAGGTACACAATGTTACATCGCAAACATGTCATTTTACATTTTTTTATATAAGAAAAATAAAAGAAAAATTATTTTACAAATAAAATAAAAAATAAAATAAAGAATAAGATAAAAAATAAAATAAAATAAAAAATAAAATAAAATAAAGCAAAAGTTAAATTTGTTAAGAATATAATGAACTGATGTAGGCGAGATGCTTATAAAAGGGATCAAACGTGATCCCCTTTTTGTTAAATGACACGCACTATTCGATGCAATTCATATATTGGTATCAATAATTAAC
>NW_017083331.1:0-296 GCF_001483705.2 Eufriesea mexicana
ACTAATTAAGGTTTATAATTACACGCAGATTGTGAATATCTATTAAAATCGGGAATTTACTAGTTCGTTGACATTACCACATGTAATGCTAAACTGTACATATGTACGTATGTATGTGTGGTACGTAGGCATGGTAACAATATTGATTTTTATAATAGTTGAATTCTACAATATACTGTTATATTTTTAGCCATTATATTTAAAATGTGGCAAGATAATGAAGTTCGGTTCGATGTTTCTTGCACGTAATATTTTTTATGCTTTTAATTATAATTATTATATAAATTTTAATTTTA
>NW_017083332.1:0-296 GCF_001483705.2 Eufriesea mexicana
CCGAAAAGCAGTGTACTGCACAAAAGTCAAAGCTACCATATCCTAACCAATCCAAACTTTATGCAACTAAACGCAACCTATCCTTATCTAACGTGCAGAGACCATTTTCGCGGACATCCCCAGAGCCAAGCAGAATATATTGGAGCACAGTGGAGCGCAAATATCCTCCTCATAGCGGTGCATAGACAAAAGCAAGAGCTATCGCATCCTAACCTAACCAAAACTTACCTATCCAAACGAAACACAACTCAACCTAACGTGCCGCGACCACTAATTTCTGGCGTCACCGGACACAA
>NW_017083333.1:0-295 GCF_001483705.2 Eufriesea mexicana
CTATTCAAAATATATAACCTGTTATAGCTTGGTGAACAGATCGCCTAACGCCTTCAATCCAATCGCAAATACAGCCATCTACTTGCCAGAGAATAAGTCCATTCAAAATCTATAAGTTGTCATGGCATGGTGATAAGATCGCCTAATACCTTCAATCCAATGGCAAGTACAGCCATCTACTTGCCAGAGAATAGGTCAATTCAAAATCTGCAATCTGTTATAGCTTTGTGAATAGGTCGCATAACGCCTTCAACCAATATCAAGTAAAGCCATCTACTTGCCAGAGAATAGGTCT
>NW_017083334.1:0-296 GCF_001483705.2 Eufriesea mexicana
ACCAGTATTGCTGGCCTACACAAGGTCGAGCAGAAAACGTTACTGGAGAGTAGAACGCAGAAATCCATACAATCGCAGTGTATATCAGAAAAGTAAAAGCTACCCAAGTATGACCAAGACCAGCAGAACATAAACAAGCATAGCCTATATCAAACTAACGTGCCGAGACCGCTATTGCTGCCCTCCCCACAGCAAAGCAGGTCATACTGAAGCACAGAAGAGCGCAGAAATCCAACGAACAGCAGCGTACAGCACAAATTTGGAGGTATCCTAACCAAACTTAGCCTAACCCAACC
>NW_017083335.1:0-296 GCF_001483705.2 Eufriesea mexicana
ATGGATGTATGCGAGGGTGGTCGTATGGATGGATGGATGTATGGATGAATGGCTGTATGGATGGATGGATGTATGGATGAACGGCTTTATGGATGGATGGATGTATGTATGGACTCAAGTATGGAAAAACGAATGTACGTATGAATGGATCTATATATGGATGTATGCAAGGATGTATGTATGGATGTATGAAAGGATGTATGAATGGCTGTTTGTATGGATGTATGTGTTGATGTATGTATGGATGTATGCATGGATGTTTGTATGGACGTATGTATGGACGTATGAATGGATGA
>NW_017083336.1:0-296 GCF_001483705.2 Eufriesea mexicana
CAGGAATCCGCCGCACTGAAGTGTAAAGCACAAAGGTCCAAGATATCCTAACCTAACCGGACACAGCGTAACCTAAGCAAAAGTAGCCTAACTCAACCTAACATGTCGTGGCCTCAACCGCTGGCCTCCCCAGAGCCAAGCAGAACACATTAGAGCGCAGTACATCGCAGAAATTTAACGAACAGCAATGTATAGCACAAACGTGGAAACAATCCTAACCAAACTTCACCTATCGTAACCTAACAGATCGTTACGTAACTAAACCTACCGTGCCACGACTAGTATTTCTGGCCTCC
>NW_017083337.1:0-296 GCF_001483705.2 Eufriesea mexicana
TACCATAAGCAAACGCAGCCTAACTGAAACTGACGTGCCAAGACTAGTATTGCCGGCCACCACAGTGCCGAGCAGAACATACTAGGGCACGATAGAGCTCAGAAGTCCACAGCATTGCTATTCATGTCGCAAATGTCATGGAAATCCCGCATTGATTTTTGCGATATACAAAGACATACGGTGGATTTCTGCGCTCTACATTTCTCCACTATACTCTGCTCGTCTATGGGGAGGACAGTAGTAGTGTTCTCGGAACGTTAGTTTGAGATAGGCTATGTTCGCTTAGATTACGTTAG
>NW_017083338.1:0-296 GCF_001483705.2 Eufriesea mexicana
GCCTAACCTAACGAAAAGTAACCTGACTCAACCACACGTGCCACGACCACCATTTCGGGCCTCGTAATAGACTAGCAGATGCTAGTACAGCAACCCAGATCGCGGATATCGACCGAAGAGCAGTGTAAAGCACAAAAGTCGAAGCCATACTAACCAAACTTAGTCCAACCAATCCTAACCAAACGATACACATCTCAACGAAACTTGCCAGGACCACTATTGCTGGCCTCCATATATTCAAGCAGATGCTAGCAGAGCAATGCAGCGCACAGATAACGAACGAAAAGCAGTGTGTA
>NW_017083339.1:0-296 GCF_001483705.2 Eufriesea mexicana
CACACTAGTGGAGAGTAGAAGGCAGAAATCCATGGAAACGCTGTGTATATAAGAAATGACAAAGCTGCCTAGGCCTAGCCCAAACCAACAGGACATAGACAAGCATAGCTCAACTCAACCTATCTTGCCGTAGCCGCTATTGCTGTCCCCCTCCCACCTGATCCAAGCAGGACATGCTAGAGCATAGTAGATCCCAGAAGATCACCGAAGAGCTGTGCACAGCACAAAAGTTAAAGCTATCCTAACCAAACTTAGCCTAAACCTACCTTACCGAACTTAACCTGACAAAACGTAAC
>NW_017083340.1:0-296 GCF_001483705.2 Eufriesea mexicana
ATCGTTAACGTCTGATGCCTTCTGCACCATTCTTACGATCAACCAACATACTGCACACACAAAAATCATAATTTAGTACAAATGTGTAAAAGTATCAATAATTAGATTGAAATGAGAGAATAATGGTATTCAAATTTCATTTCAAAGGGTACCGATAGTTTCAGACTAATTCGGAAATGAAATCGCGGAAAAACTTGAAAGACTATACAGTCCTATTGGAAAGATGTTCAAGAATGTATTATATGAATTGATCGTTCTAATCGAACTAGAAATGTAATAGAAATAGAAGTAGAAAT
>NW_017083341.1:0-296 GCF_001483705.2 Eufriesea mexicana
GATTCTATAGCATTGCAATGGCTACAGCACTACGAACGGATTATTCCTTCGTACATATGCAAGAAATTAAGGTCACCACGGAATTAGTCGGAAATGTGATTAAGATTGAATTTTCCAGGAAGATTCTATTGCATTGCAATGCCTATAGCTCGCCAATAGAGTCTATCCTTCTTATATATGCAAGAATGTTATCTCACCATGATATTAGCCGAAAATGTCAATAAAATTGATTCTTCCAACCACACTCTATATCATTGCATCGTCTACAGAACGCCAATAGACCCTACCCAGCTTAT
>NW_017083342.1:0-296 GCF_001483705.2 Eufriesea mexicana
TAAAATTGGTCTTTCCAGCCAGATTCCACAGCATTGCAATGCCAATAGCACGCCAATAGAATACTTCCTCCTTATTTATGCAAGAAAGTTAGCTCACCACGATATTATCCGAAGCTGTCAATAAAATTGAACTTTCCTGCCAGATTCTACAGCATTGCAAAACCGATAGCACGCCGACAGAATATTTCCTCCTGATTTATGCAAGGAAGGTAACTCACCACGATATTAGTGGTAAATGTCAGTAAAATTGAATTTTCCAGCCCGATCGCAGTGCATTGCAATGGCTATAGCACGCC
>NW_017083343.1:0-296 GCF_001483705.2 Eufriesea mexicana
CTATCCACCTTATATATGCGAGAAAGTTAACTCACCACGATATTAGCCGAAAATGTCAAAAAATTGTGTTTTTCATCCAGATTCTACAGCATTGCGATGGCTATAGCAAGCCAATAGAATCATTCATCATTTTTATGCAAGGAAGTTCTCTCGCCACGATATTAGTCGAAAATGACAATAAAATTGAATTTTCCAGGATGATTCTATTGCATTGCAATGCCTTTAGCACGCCAATAGATACTATCCTACTTATATATGCGAGAATTCCATCTCACCACGATATTAGCCGAAAATGT
>NW_017083344.1:0-296 GCF_001483705.2 Eufriesea mexicana
AATTGTTTACAAAATTTTACAGATGGGGTAAAAATTAATTTGTGGTAGAGATTCCTTTATTTTACCGATATTTAGAATTTAAATTAATAAATAAAAATATGTAATTGAGGATTTTTAAATATCACGTGCCATTTGTATCTCTGCCGTAAATTATTTACACTACACTATCCATTAATAAATTCCTCCTAAAAATTTGGAAAAATTTTTAATCGAGTAATTCATAAAATACCTATCTCTCTTGTGCAAATGAATTTTATGAATTAGTTGTTTACCGATTCTTTCAAATTTTTAAGGAG
>NW_017083345.1:0-296 GCF_001483705.2 Eufriesea mexicana
GAATCTATCCTCCTTATTTATGCAAGCAAGTTAACTCACCACAATATTAGTCGAAAAAGTCAATAAAATTGAACTTTCTAGCCATATTCTATAGCATTGCGACGGCTATAGCACGCCAAATGAATCCTTCATCCTTATATATGCAAGGAAGTTAGCTCACAACGATATTAGTCGAAAATGTCAGTGAAATTGAATTTCCCAGGAAGATTCTATAGCGTTGCAATGGCAATAGAACGCTAATACAATCTTTCCTCCTTATTTATGCAAGAAAGCTAGCTCACAACAATATTAGTCGA
>NW_017083346.1:0-296 GCF_001483705.2 Eufriesea mexicana
CAACACGGGGAGCACAGCCTCGAACGCCCGGTGCCGCCAGCTACTCGGCTTCCTCAGCCGAGCTCGCCAGGCGGTCATTAAGGACTTTCGAACCCTTCGCCTCAACGAAATGGACCCTTCTTCAGGGGCACCGCCGCCGCCAGCGTGAAGGAGACCGTAGATACGGGCCTACCCCACCGCTTGCAGTTCGAATGGCGGGACACCCGCCAGGACCATCGCCGCCTCGTTGGATGTCGTGCGGTAACCGCGCACGACCCTGATCTCCATCCTGCGAGCGACTCGCCGGAGAATCGCCA
>NW_017083347.1:0-296 GCF_001483705.2 Eufriesea mexicana
TTTTGTTACGCTTTGTTTGGTTAGGACAGGATAGCTTTGGCTTTGTGCTGCACACTGCTATTCCCGGCAGGATAGTTTGTCTTAGGCTACGTTTGTCTATGTTACGTCTGGTTAGGGTAGCAGAGGATAGCATTGACTTTTGTGCTGTATACCGATATTCTGTGTACATCTGCGTTATAGTGTGCTCTAATATGCTGTGCTTGTCTCCGGGGTGGACAGCAATAGCGGTCGCTGCATGTTAGGATTGGTTAGGTTACGTTTGGTTATGTTACGTTCGGTTAGGTTAGCAGAGGATA
>NW_017083348.1:0-296 GCF_001483705.2 Eufriesea mexicana
ACAGCCATCTACTTTCCAGAGAAGAGGTCTATTCGAAATCTTTAACCTGTTATAGCTTGGTGAGTAGATCTCCTAACGCCTTCAATCCAATGGCAAGTACAGCCAGCTCCTTGCCAGAGAAGAAGTCTATTTAAAATATGTAACCTGTCATAGCTTGGTGAATAGGTCGCTTAACGCCTTCATTCCAATGGCAAGAACAGCTATCTACTTGCCAGAGAATTGTTCTATTGAACATCTGTAGCCTGTTATAGCTTGGTGAATAGATCGCATAACGCCTTCAATCCAATGGCAAGTAC
>NW_017083349.1:0-296 GCF_001483705.2 Eufriesea mexicana
CATATTTGAAACGTAAAACTTTTAATTTTAAATTAACAATTTCAATACGTGTAATTTAGACTACTTTCATAATCACCAACACAATTAATTACATCTCGTTTTATATGAGAATTTTATATCGTGTCATTAGATGTATATTCTAATATGTAAATTAACCCTTTGCACTTGGTAATTCTTTTGCCACAGAAGAATAGCAATTCGAAGATTTTTTGCTATAAAGTCGACGATATTTTTAAAATGGTAAATTAGAAATCAAACACAAATTAACACTTAGAATTATTTTAGTTGGACATTTC
>NW_017083350.1:0-296 GCF_001483705.2 Eufriesea mexicana
GTAGCCGTTGGAATAACCTGTTCGCGTATACAGCATGTTCCACAGCAACTCTAGAAAGAGAAATGCAGTTGCATAATCCTCCTGGAAATTAAAAATGACAACACTGTACTGAGTACTGCCTTCATCACATTGTAGTAGCCGCTGAATAACTATGTTCACTGATAACGTAAATTCCAAAGCAAATCTACAATGATCAATGTATATTAGGGTTGTCTTGAGACATTTCCAATTGACAGTATTGTACCTACTATGCCCACCAGTGTAGCACAGTTGGCATTGGATCATTGTGCTCAATG
>NW_017083351.1:0-296 GCF_001483705.2 Eufriesea mexicana
AATGGCTACGGCACGCCAAGTGGATCTTTCCTCCTTATTTATGCAAGAAAGATAGCTCACCACAATATTAGTCGAAACTGTCAATAAAATTATACTTTCCAGGCAGATTCTATAGCGTTGCAAAGGCTGTAGCATGGCAATAAAATCTTTCCTCCTTATTTATGCAAGAGAGGTAGCTCACCACAATGTAAGACGAAAATGTCAATAAAATTGGGTTCTTCAGCCACTTTCTAAACCATTGCAATGGCCACAGCTCGCCAATAGCATCTTTCCTCCTTACTTATGCAAGGAAGATA
>NW_017083352.1:0-296 GCF_001483705.2 Eufriesea mexicana
TTAATATTTCGTAATATAATGGATCTGCATTTTTTCATTCCAGAATTGTAGTAGAATATACATTATCAGTGAAGGGATTAATCGAATGGAAACAGTGCTCTCTTGGAGGATGTTCTGTGTTCAGTACTGTCAATTCTAAATGTCTCTAGCCATGACCATACCATTCGTTGAATACCCTAGAGTTGCCTTGGAATATACACAACCAGTGGAAAAAGTAATCCAACTGCTATTGCACTAAGGCGATGACAGTACTCTGTACTGTGTTGTCGATATTTTATGTCACGAGGGATAATGGA
>NW_017083353.1:0-296 GCF_001483705.2 Eufriesea mexicana
TGGCATTGCAATGGCCATAGCACGACAATAGAATCTTTCGTTCTTTTATATGCAAGAAAGTTATGTCACCATAATATTAGGCGAATATGTCAATAAAATTGAATTTTCCAGCCATATTCTGCTGCACCGCAATGGCTGAAGAACGCCAATAGAATCTTTCCTCAATATTTATGCAGGAAAGGTAGCTCAACGCGATATTAGTTGAAAGTGTCAATAAGATTGTATTTTCCAGCCAGATTCTATATCATTGCAATGGCTATAGCACCACAATAGAATCTTTCCTCCTTATATATGCA
>NW_017083354.1:0-296 GCF_001483705.2 Eufriesea mexicana
ATTCTTGACTTTTGTGCCCAACACTGCTATTCGGTGGATCTCTTCGCTCTACATTGCTGTGCTCTACACTGCTCGACTCCTGGGATGCCAGCAATGGTGGCCGTGGCACGAAATATTTTTTTACGTAACTTTTGGCCAAGATAGGTTAGGTTAGGGCTGGAGAGGATTGCTTTGCTCTATTGTGATATACACTGCCCTTCGGCGGATTTCTGCGCGCTGCTGTGCTCTATAGCGCTCTGCTTCTCTCCGGGAATGCAAGCAATAGTGGTCTAGTCACGTTATGTTCAGTTAGGTTG
>NW_017083355.1:0-296 GCF_001483705.2 Eufriesea mexicana
GAATATCAGTGTATAGCGCAAAAGTCAAAGCTACGCTAACCTAACCTAACAAAACGTAACATACCCAAACTTGATATAAATCAACCTATCGTGGCGAAATCGCTGTTGCTGGCCCCCAGAATCAAGCAGAATACACTAGGTGTCAGTAGAGCGTAGAAATCCGCCGCATTGATGTGTATAGCACAACAGTCAGAGATATCCAAGCCTCGCCTGTCCAACCTAAGCTGACCAAGGGTAGCCTAACTCAACATTATGTGCCGAGACCATTATTGCTACCCTCCCAATAGCCAAGCAGA
>NW_017083356.1:0-296 GCF_001483705.2 Eufriesea mexicana
GAGGGTTGATTCTACTGGCGTCCTATAGCCATTGCATTGCTGTAGGATCAAGCTGGAAAATCGTATTTTATTAACATTTCCGGATAATATTGTGGTGAGATAACTTCCTTGCGTAAGTAAGGAGGAAGGGTCCTCATGGCGTGCTATAGCAATTGCAATGCTCTGAAATCTGATTGGAAATCTCAATTTCATTGACATTTTCGAATAATATCGCGGTGAGTTAACTTTCTTGTATAAACAAGGAGGAAAGATTCTATTCGCGTGCTATAGGCATTGCAAAGCTATAGGATCTTCCT
>NW_017083357.1:0-296 GCF_001483705.2 Eufriesea mexicana
TTGCCAATGGATTGAAGGCGTTAGGCGATCTATACGCCTAGCTATAACAGATTATAGATTTTGGATAGGCCTATTCTCTGGCATGTAGATGGCTGTACCTGCCATTGGATTGAATGCGTTAGGCTATCTACTCAACAAGCTGCAACAGGTTATAGATTTCGAAAAGTCCTATTCTCTGGCAAGTAGATAGCTGTACTTGCCATTGGTTGCAGTCGTCCGGCGACCTATTAACATAGCTATAACAGATTATAGATTTTGAATTGACCCATTCTCTGGCAAGTAGATGTCTGTACTTG
>NW_017083358.1:0-296 GCF_001483705.2 Eufriesea mexicana
AAAAGCAATGATTATTACAATAATCAATCAAAGATCTACCAAAAAAGAAATCCACAGAAATTTTAAAAAATATTTAGCCTCGAATTTAACATCCTCAACTTTTCCTATCAGCTGGAACCTAACCTCAAAATTCAATATAATATAAGAATACATCACGATCATCGATGCATCATCGAAAGCAATGATTACTATAATAATTAATCGAAGGTCTGCCAAAAAGAAAAATATCTTCTACAAAAATTAACAAAATAGTATCTAGTTCCAAATTTAACATCCTCAGCTCTCATTATGAAACG
>NW_017083359.1:0-296 GCF_001483705.2 Eufriesea mexicana
TGTTATCTACTGTGCTGTAGTATATTCAGCTTGGCTCTGCGGAGGTCAGCAGTAGTGGTGTAGAACTGTTAGGTGGAGCTGGGTTACGTTTGGTAATGCTATGTTTGGTTAGGTTAGGCAAGGACAGCTTTGTCTTTTGCGCTATACAGTGATATTCGGTGGTTTTCTGCGCTCTACAGTAATCTAATGTGCTCTGCTTTGATCTGAGGCGAAAGGAAACTCTGGCCGCGGCACGTTAGGTCGAGATATGTTACGTTTGGTTTGGTTAGATTCGTTTGGGTTAAGCTACGTTGTCT
>NW_017083360.1:0-296 GCF_001483705.2 Eufriesea mexicana
AACGTAACATAACAGAACGTGACATAACTCAAGCTTACGAGCCGTTACCACTACTGCTGGCCTGCCCAGAGCCAAGCAGGGAACACTAGAGGAGAGTAGGGTGCAGAATTCCATAGATTAGCTGTGTACGTCAGAGTAGTCAAGGCTACCCAACCTAAACGCAAACCATCAGGACATAACCTAACATTGCCTAACTCAACCTAACCTGACGTGAACGCTATTGCTGCCATCCTCAGAGCCAAACAGGACATACTAGAACACTGTACGGTGCAGAAATCTGCAGAAAATCAGTGTAG
>NW_017083361.1:0-296 GCF_001483705.2 Eufriesea mexicana
ATAGATATCTGTGTCAAGAGGAAATGTCAAGGATACCCTAACATAACCCAAACTAACCTAACCGAACCAGGCGTTACATATCACAGCCTAACTTGCCGAGGCCACCATTGTTGCCATCCCAGAAGCCAGTAGAGCACATTGGAGCACAGTAGAGAGGATACGTTCACCGAATAAATATTTTACAGTAAAAGAGGCAAAGCTATCCTGTTATATCCTAGCCAATCGTAACATACCCGAACGTAACCTAACAGAAACTAACTTGCGGGGGCCACTGTTGATGGCTGTCGCAGAGCCAT
>NW_017083362.1:0-296 GCF_001483705.2 Eufriesea mexicana
TGTAGTAGAATATTAGGAATAGAGTATTGTTCTGTTTCACGTGGCTTTTAGGATCTTCTAGATTGATTGCTGGTGGTCTTGGTCGGGAAATCAATAGTTCATCAATGACCTTCTTTCATGACAGGAGGCTAGCATCATCATCTAAGCAGTCTCTATGACTATTAAAAAAACCCCGTTACAAGTAAAACAACTGAATATTATTTTTCTATAATGCCACGTGAGTTTGATACGATATAATCAAGTAGATGCTGTAATTTATTTCAATTCCTGAAATTAAGTAGTGTAACCAGTGAATG
>NW_017083363.1:0-296 GCF_001483705.2 Eufriesea mexicana
TCCATTAATAACGTTTTTAACTAATATTATACTTTGCTCTCAACCATTTTTTGAAGTTCATGGTTCATTTTTCAAGGAGATAGAAAGAGAAAGTTATTATTACCGTAATACGTACCGTGAAATTAAGTTCACATTTATGCAAATAAATAATATAAACGAGTCGCACTTATCTATCCCTGCGGAGTAGAAGAAAGGAGTCATTTATTTTTTATCTTCAGCGATTAAGCCGGACCCTCTTCCTGCTCAGAAGAAAGAATACTTCTCCGCTGGCTCTCCCAGCTAGTATCTTAAAAAAC
>NW_017083364.1:0-296 GCF_001483705.2 Eufriesea mexicana
TTGTATTTTAATCATTTGATGAACTTGTCATTTAATTGCAATTCGATCAGAAATACTGTATTCTCTGTCGTTATTTTTATGATAATTTTCCCTTGTTGTAAGGTACTACTACTTTATGCATTAATTCCAGTAATATGCATTAATTTAGATTTAAATCATTAGTACGATTTTACGTCGGGAACCTATTGAATAATGTGTTTTCAGCATTTTTTTTCGGTCTTCCCCTTCATGGTATAAATCAAACTCAAGCAAATTCTCCAATCGATAGCTTTTTGTTAATTATCAAACTTACTTAT
>NW_017083365.1:0-296 GCF_001483705.2 Eufriesea mexicana
GCGATTTCTGCGTACCACATGGCTCCGCTGTACCTTGCTTAGCTCTCGCGATGCCAGAAATGGCTTTCGTGGCACGTCAGGTTGGGTTACGTTACGTCTGCTTATGTTACGTTTGGTTCGGTTAGGGGAGGGTTGCTTTGACCTTCGTTCCGTACACTGCTGTCTGGTGGTTTTCTGCGCGCTACAGTGACCTAACATTCCCTGCTTTGCTCTTGGAATTCCAGGAATATTGGCCGCGGCATGTTACGTTGTGTTATGTTTCGTTTGGTTATGTTAGGTTTGTTTGTGTTTGGCTC
>NW_017083366.1:0-296 GCF_001483705.2 Eufriesea mexicana
ACATCCATACATAAATTCAAACATACATCCATACATTCATCCATACACCCATCCATCCATCCATGCATCCGTTCACACAACCACCCATCCATAAATCCATACATCCACACATCCATACATCCATAAATCTTACCATCCGTACATCCTACCGTCGATGCAACCATCCAACCATGCATCCGTCCATCCACACATCCTTCCACCCACACTTCAGCCCATCTACCCATCCATTCGTCCACCCACACATCCATACATCCACGCATACGTACATCCACACATTCGTACATCCATGCATCCAC
>NW_017083367.1:0-296 GCF_001483705.2 Eufriesea mexicana
GCTTAACTAGGCTACGTTTGCGTATGACAGGTTTGGTTATTTTAGGACAGAATAGCTTAGGCCGTTGTGCTACACGCTGCTGTTAGTTCGATTTCTGCGCTCAACATTGCTCTACAATATTCTCCTCGACTCTGGGGATGAGAGAAATAGTGGTCGTGCCACGTTATGTTCAGTTATGTCGCGTTTGATTACGGTTGGTTAGGCTGAACGCGGTTAGAGTAGCACAGCCTTTCTTGCTATACACGGTTATTCGGTGGATATAAGTGACCTACTGTGATCTAGTATATTCTGCACGG
>NW_017083368.1:0-296 GCF_001483705.2 Eufriesea mexicana
AAAACTCCGAATGGCTGTGTATAGCACGAAAGTCTAAGTTACATGGACGAGCATAACTTAACCTAACCTAACCAAACGCAGTGTAGCGAAACATAAAGTGCCGAGACCATTATTGCTGGCCTCCCAGAGCCAAGCAGAGCATATTAGAGCACATTCGAGTGCCGCAATCCCCCGAGTAGTAGTGAATAGCACAAATGTCAGTGTAGCCTGTCCTAACCTAGTCAAACGAAACATATCCAAACGCTGCCTAACTGAACCTAACGAGACGAGCCCACCATTGCTGCCAGCACAGAGAC
>NW_017083369.1:0-296 GCF_001483705.2 Eufriesea mexicana
AGACCTAACGCGCCGAAGCCGCCATTGCTGGCCTCACCAGAGCCAAGAAGAACATACTAGATGTGCGTAGGTCGCAGAAGTCCATAGAATGGCAACGAAGAGCAGAAAGGTCAAAGGTATCCTAACCTAACCCAGACAAGCCTAACATAACCGAACGCAACCTAACTGAACCCAGCCCGCCGAAATCAATATTGCTGGCCTCCGCGGAGCAAAGCGGAATACAGCAGAGCACAGTGGAACGAAGGAGTCCACCGAATTTCAGTTTATATCAGAAAAGGCAAAGACCTCATGACTTA
>NW_017083370.1:0-296 GCF_001483705.2 Eufriesea mexicana
ATTGATCATTTCCTGCTGTCGTTGATGTTTGGAATTGGGTAGATTTTGATGTAGGCTTTGGAAGAGTTTTCTTTGTTAGAGAAGAGATGTTACGAAAACTTAGAACGTAGAATTTAGTATGAAAAATTCTCTTTTACTTTTGAAGATAAAGGTAAGGACATTCTTTAGCAGATACTGATACGTTAGCAAATCTTGCTGTTATAAAAACTTCGAAACGAAACAGCAAAGTGTTCACGAGTCAACTAACTGTCAACAACTTGTAAGATTTTTTTTTAATAAATATTTCTTTAATATTC
>NW_017083371.1:0-296 GCF_001483705.2 Eufriesea mexicana
GAAATTAATAAAAATCAGTGTATGGTATAAACATTCATTAATTATAAACGATTCGAAATTAATTTCTTTTGACAGAATCCCATTTTCTGTCTTTTACGTAATACCATATTTCTTAAGTTTTGACAGATAGTACAGTCATATTTTTTTTCTTTTTACATAAAATTGTGTTATTTTTATTTTAAATAATTACAATTCTAATGTTTAAAAAGAGGTTGCCAGTGTCTCTTGCTCTGTAATAATAAAATCGAAATTTTTAATACTGGCAGATCTACAATATATTCTCTAATATTACACAA
>NW_017083372.1:0-296 GCF_001483705.2 Eufriesea mexicana
GGAGTACTAGGATTCCCAGCTACCCTAGAGTTTACTAGATCCTATTTGACGGTACCCTCAGAAGCCCCAGTCTTGGAGAATCTTTCATAAAATCCCTACTTCATTTAGCATGACACTTAAACCACCCCATTCCTCGTACTCATCCAGAAAGTTTTGGTACCAGCCGAAAGAGTTGCGTTTCCTTCAGAATCCAGCTACGACGTCCTTCCTCCATCAAATTCCGTTCCTGTCCAGGTCACAGTGTCTCGTTTCCACGGACCTGACCTGGCCCGCTTTGCACCCTGCTCTCCGAAAGC
>NW_017083373.1:0-296 GCF_001483705.2 Eufriesea mexicana
GTTTGAATGGGTTAGGATAGGTTGGCTTTGACTTTTGTGCTATACACTCCAATTCGGGGGATTCCTGCGCTCTGCGTTGCTCTACTATACTCTGCTCGACTTTGGGGAGGCCTATAATAGTGGTCTCGTCCCGTTAGTTTGAGTTAAGCTAGGTTTGGTTACGTTACGTTTGATTTGGGTAGGTATATATAGATTTGATTTCCGCGGTGCGCACAACTAGTCGGAGGATTTCTACGCTCTACTGTGCTCTAGTAAGTTCTGTTTGGCTCTGGGAAGGCACGCAACGGTGGTCTTGG
>NW_017083374.1:0-296 GCF_001483705.2 Eufriesea mexicana
ACGTTTGGATATGATACGTTTGGCTTGGTTATTATAGGCTACTTCGTCTTTTGTGTTATACATAGCTCTTCGGTGGGTTTCTGCGCTCTAATGTATTCTAGTGTGCCCTGTGTTGCTCTGGGGTTCCAGTGATAGTGTTCTCGGCACGTTAGGTTGAGTAATGTTACGCAACGTTAGGTTACGTCAGGAAGGCTCGGTTAGGATTTCTTTGACTTTTGTGGTATAAACTGCTGTACGGGGGATTCCTGCGCACTGCATTGCCCTACTTTAATCTACTCCATTCATGCGTGGCGAGC
>NW_017083375.1:0-296 GCF_001483705.2 Eufriesea mexicana
CGAAAATGTCAACAAAATTGTATTTTCCAGCCACAAACTATATCATTGCAATGGCTATGGCACCCAAAAAGCATCTTTCCTCATTACTTACGCAAGGAAGTTAGCGAACCACGATATTAGTTGAAAATGTCAACAAAATTGCACTTTCCAGCCAGATTCTATAGCATTACGACGGCTATAGCACGCCAATTGATTCTTTCCTCCTTTTTTATGCAATAAAGTTAGCTCACCAAGATGTTAGTCGAAAATGTCAGTAAAATTGAATTTTCCAGGAAGATTCTATAGCTTTGCAATGC
>NW_017083376.1:0-296 GCF_001483705.2 Eufriesea mexicana
GAAACTATGGTATCGGCACGTTCGGTTGAGTTAAGCTGCGTTCGGTTATGTCAAGTTTGGTCAAGTAGGGAGAGGGTAGATTTGACATCTGTGCAATAAATTGCTAGTTCGTCGACACCTGCGTTCCGCATTGCTCTACTAACCTCTGATTTTCCATAGGGACGCCGGCAATACAGCTCGTGGTAGGTTTGGCTGAGCTATGTTACGTTTGGTAGTGTTACGATTGGTAATGTTAGGAGAAAGTAGCTTTGACATTTGTGCTGGACACCAATACTCGGTGGATTTCTACTCCCTGT
>NW_017083377.1:0-296 GCF_001483705.2 Eufriesea mexicana
CGTATTTGCGTTATGGATGTACGGATGTATGTATGCTTGGATGTATGCATGTAACAATATATGGATGTACGGAGGCATGGATGTATCGATGTGTGGGTGGACGAATCGATGCGTGAATGGACGGAAGAATGGATGTATGTATGGATGCTTGTATGGTTGAATGTATGGATGGATGCATGGATGGGTGCATGCATGGATGTGTGTATGGATGCATTTACGGATGTATCTATGGTCGTATGTATGGATGAGTGTATGGGGGTATGCATGGATGTATGGATGTATGTATGTCTGGATGT
>NW_017083378.1:0-296 GCF_001483705.2 Eufriesea mexicana
CAAGAACCGGTATTATTGACTTTATGATTTTCTTTATTTTTTGGAAAGATATTTCCAATTTTGGTTGTGAAATCCACGTTTCTTTATCATTTTTTCTCTCTCTATCTATTTTGACGAATAAATAATAACTCGTTATTCGCTCAGATTGCGAGTTTAAATAGTAAGAAGCATATACACAGTAGTAAATAGTCAGGGTACCTAAGTATACACTCCTCATATGTCTCATTTGACATCACTCGTGTCACATAGGTTGATGGTGTCCCATTTTGACAATTGTTTAACCGATGGATGCATTT
>NW_017083379.1:0-296 GCF_001483705.2 Eufriesea mexicana
TAGAAATTTTGCACCGTGATACTGTGGGTGTCTAGAAATCTTGTGTTTGTGATACTATAGACCCTCAAAAATTTCGCTCCTGTGGTACTATGGGCATCTAAAAATCTTGCGTTTGTGATACCGTGGGCGCCAAAAAATTTTGCCCTTGCGATACTGTGGGTGTCTAGAAATCTTGTGTTTGTGATACCGTGGGCGCCTAAAAATTTTGCCATTGCGATACTGTGGGTGTCTAGAAATCTTGTGTTTGTGATACTATAGACCCTCAAAAATTTCTCTCTTGTGATACTGTGGGCATC
>NW_017083380.1:0-296 GCF_001483705.2 Eufriesea mexicana
TTTTAATACTTGAAAGAATTATTCCGAAATCAATTAAAAATAGTAGCTTCACAAAGATCAAGTGGATCCAAAAATAAGATAGATAAGGTGGATAATAAACTGAAAAAGCTCCAATCATAAACACTGAGACATGCAAAAATGTGAATATACAATTGCACCATATAGTTATTTTATTTTCCCTAGATCTCAGTCTACGAACCAAACTCAAGTTCTCTGACATTTCTGGAACTTTTTAAAAAATCAGATAAGCAGCTTGACGAAGATACGTGCAAGAATCGTGTAAAAGATTTGCAAGA
>NW_017083381.1:0-296 GCF_001483705.2 Eufriesea mexicana
CCATATATATAGTCCTTTTGTGCTTCTTTAATACTTTATCAATTTTATTCCACAGAGACTTTCTTAAAGCACATTTAGGCACGTCTACCTACATTCATAGATCAACGTTCATCTTCATTCTGTTTCTAACACTTGATCCAAACACTCTTAATTCGGACCTCTGACACTTGAGTCCAAATACGTAACCCTTGTGCACACTTCTACCGTTTGGTCAAACACTCTTGGACAGCTTCATGTAAATACTATCGTCCCCGTTCTTACCCCAAATTGGCTAAGAACATCTTCAGAGGAGAATA
>NW_017083382.1:0-296 GCF_001483705.2 Eufriesea mexicana
AAATAAGCGCTCAACACAGTTTGCTTTTCTGACACGGAGGGTGTATCTCTACCCAAAATTTTTACGTTCTGGATGGACATTGAAAATGAATTCCTACCCGTGATGTACGACCGGTGCGTTTCAAAGTCTGCCGTAATCAAAGTGTTAAAAGGGCAGGTCGCGAAGCGTACGAGACAGTTGATAGACAATTCTTAGAGTACCGAGACAGTCCTTAGACAGTGCGATTGAGAGATAGTTACGTGAGAGGCGATAGCGTGATACCTCATAGTTTAGAGACGTATAGAGAATCGCCCACC
>NW_017083383.1:0-296 GCF_001483705.2 Eufriesea mexicana
TATGTTATGTTTGGCTACGTTTGATTGATACAGCTTTGACTTTTGTGCTGTACATTGCAATTCGGACGATTTCTGCGTTCTAGACTGCTCTGCAATAATCTGCATATCTCTCGTGACACCAGCAGTAGCGGTCGCTAGGCGTCAGGTTTTGCCATGTTACGTCTGCTTATGTTACGTTTGGTTAGGTTAGGACAGGCATGTTTTGACTTTTGTGCCATACACTGCTATTCTGAGGATTTCAGCGCTCGATAGCGCTCTAGTGTGGTCAGCTTGGCATTGGGAAGGCCAGCAATAGT
>NW_017083384.1:0-296 GCF_001483705.2 Eufriesea mexicana
TGTTATATTTTGTTATTCTGGGTTAGGCTTGGGTAGCTTCGTCTTTCGTTATATACACTGCTATTCTGTGGAATCCTGCGCTCTGCTGTGCTCTACTATGCTCTGCTCGAATCTGGGGAGGTCAGCAATAGTTGTCGCAGCAAGTTAGGTTACGTTAGGATACGCTTGGGTGAGTTACGATTGGTTAGGTTATAAGAGGTTAGCCTTGACTTTTGTACTGTAAACTGCTATTCGGTGGACACCGGCGCTCCGCTGTGATCAGATGTGTTCAGCTTGGTTCTGCGAAAGACATCAAT
>NW_017083385.1:0-296 GCF_001483705.2 Eufriesea mexicana
TGAATTTTCCATCGAGATTCTCTGGCATTGCAATGTCTACAGCACGCCAATAGAATCTTTCCTCCTTATTTATGCGAGAAAGTTAACTCACCACGATGTTAGCAGAAAATGTCAATAAAATTGAATTTTCCTTCCAGATTCTATGACATTGCAATGTCTATATCCCGCCAAAAGAATCTACCCTGCTTATTTAGGCAAGACAGGGTGCTCACCACGATAATAGTCGAAACTGACAATAATATTGAACTTTCCAGCAAGATTCTGTAGCATTGCAAAGCCTATAGCACGCCAATAGA
>NW_017083386.1:0-296 GCF_001483705.2 Eufriesea mexicana
TTACTTCCTGCAGTAGCTTAAAGCTTTGAGCGCATCCGAGATGCCGGTCAGTCAGAGTGTTTGCCGTGAATTCGTCATTAACTCGGCATGGATCCGACGCGATTTCGTCATGGATTCGACGCGAATTTGTCGTGGATTCTTCATGGGTTCGATACGAGTTCGTCATGACCTCGTCATGGGTTCGACGCGAGTTCGTCATGGCCTCGTCATGAATTCGACGCGAATTTGTCACGACTTCGTCACGGATTCGACGCGAATTCGTCATAAGCCCGTCGTGTGTTCGACGCGAATTCGCC
>NW_017083387.1:0-296 GCF_001483705.2 Eufriesea mexicana
CATAATTATTCAAGAAAGCTAGCTCACCACAATATTAGCCGGAAATGTCAATAAAATTGATCTTTC
The DNA here is from genome assembly GCF_001483705.2 of Eufriesea mexicana. Taxonomy (NCBI): domain Eukaryota; kingdom Metazoa; phylum Arthropoda; class Insecta; order Hymenoptera; family Apidae; genus Eufriesea; species Eufriesea mexicana. Next base: position 67 of record NW_017083387.1, read on the forward strand.
CAGCCAGATTCTATAGCATTGCGACGGCTACAGCAAGTGAATTGAACCTTTCCTCCTCATTTATGCAAGAAAGTTAGCTCACCACTATGTTACCTGGAAATGAAAATAAAATTGTGTTTTTCAGCCACATTCTAAAGCACTGCAATGGCTACAGCACGCCAATAGTTTCTTTCCTCCTTGTTTATGCAAGAAAGTGAGCTCAACACGATATTAGTCGAAAATGTCAACAA
>NW_017083388.1:0-296 GCF_001483705.2 Eufriesea mexicana
CAAGAAAGATAGCTCACTACGATATTAGTCGATAATGTCAGTAAAATATAATTTTCCAGCCAGTTTCTATAGCATTGCAATGACTATAGCGCGACAGTAGAATCTTTCCGCCTTATACATCCAAGAAAGTTAGGTCACCACAATATCAGCCGAAAATGTAAATAAAATTCTATTTTCCAGCCAGGTTAAATAGCACTGCAATGGTTATAGCACGCCAATAGGATATTTCTCCTTTAATTATGAAAGAAAGTTAGCTCACCACGATATTAGTCGAAAATGTCAATGAACATGAATTT
>NW_017083389.1:0-296 GCF_001483705.2 Eufriesea mexicana
GATATTATTTCAGTACTTACTAGATATTTAATTTTCTACGTCTGAAGAAAATATTTATTTGACAAAATGACATACTTAATTTCAACGTGACGATTATTATTTTTCCGCGAGTAGGGAGTCAGATACCATTATTTCAGTACTTACCAGATACTTAATTTTCTACGTCTGAAGGAAATGTTTATTTAACCAAATGATAAAATTAATTTCAACGCGGTAATTATTATTTCTTCAATGAGTAAGGTACAAGATGTTCGAATTAAAAAAATATCACGCAAGTGTTCAAAATGGCGTATTTC
>NW_017083390.1:0-296 GCF_001483705.2 Eufriesea mexicana
GAGGGCCTCGCTGAGGCCCAAGGACAACAGCCACAGATGGGGATGCTGGACACCAAGCTGGGGTGTCTAGACTGGAGCTCAGCGGAAGAGGCTATGGACACGCGAAGACAAGGCGACGGATAGGGGACACGCCCTATAAAACAGCGAGGGAATAAAGAAGTTACCCAGAAGCAAAGAGCTTAGTTTCACTAAAATCCTTCCAAAATAAGATACGTCTTAACCCTTTGGTCTACAACCACGTGTGAGACTCGTGGGCAGGTTTTCGAGCCAAAACTAATCATCACGAGTCTGGCCCG
>NW_017083391.1:0-296 GCF_001483705.2 Eufriesea mexicana
ACCATTGCTGGCCACCACGGAGCCAAGCAGAACACACTGGAGCACAGCATAGCTCAGAATTATTCAGAACAACAGTCTATGCCACGAAAGTCAAAGCAATCCAAACCTAACTCAAACTATACCAACCAAACCAATCGCAGCATAACTCAGGCTAACGTGCCGAGAGCAACACTGCTGGCCTCCCCGTAACCAAGCGGAATTTACTTGAACACAGTAGAGCGCAGAAATCCACTGGATGGCAGAGTATGGCAGAAAAGTCTATGCAACCCTGTCCTAAACTGTCCAAACGTGACGTA
>NW_017083392.1:0-296 GCF_001483705.2 Eufriesea mexicana
CCTGCGACAAAGCTGACCCCAACTATAGTGGGGGAAGACCCCTTAAAGTTTGGTTGCAGTAGTGTATCCCTGTCTAGTGATGAGTCCACTAGCAGGCCCGGGACGAAACGCATCCCCTCCTTTCCTTTCGACTCTTCTAGTACCACCGTCATATCGAGGGTCCTGCGACAAAGCTTCTAACCCCAACTATAATGAGGGACAGGGACCCCCTAAAGAGCGTTGGCACGCACGAAGTCCACTGAAAATTCTAGTACATCCTCGTAATATACAAGGTCACTGGAAAACGTGTTCCATAT
>NW_017083393.1:0-296 GCF_001483705.2 Eufriesea mexicana
ATGTATGGATGTGTGTATGGGTGTGTGGATGGATGTATGTATGGATGTGTGTATGGGTGTATGAATGGATGTGTGGATGTGCGTAAGGTTGTATGTATGGATGGGTGGTGGAATTCATGGTCGGACTAAAGGATGTATCTAGGTGTGGATGTACGGATGTTCAAATCTATGGATATACGGATGTATGGATATATGGTTTTTTATATGTGTGTATGTATAGATGGATAGCTGTGTCGAATGGTGGAAGTACGAATGGACGTGTTTATGTGTGTATGGACGTGTGGATAAACGGATGT
>NW_017083394.1:0-296 GCF_001483705.2 Eufriesea mexicana
CGGCTATAGCACGCCAATTGTATCCTTCCTCCTTATAAATGAAATTAATATAGCTCACCATGGTATTAGCCGAAAATGTCAATAAATTTGAATTTTCCAGCAACATTCTATATCATTACAATGGCTATAGCACGCCAATAGAAATATTCCTTCTTATTTAAGCAAGAACGGCAGCTCACCACGATATTAGTCGAAAATGTCAATAAAATTGAACTTTCCAGCCAGATTCAATGGCATTGCGACGGCTATAGCACGTGCAATGAATCTTTCCTCCTTATATATGCAAGAAAGTTAGC
>NW_017083395.1:0-296 GCF_001483705.2 Eufriesea mexicana
CCCAGAGCCGACCATAGTATAATAGAGGAGTGTAGAGCGTTGAAATCCACTGAATAGCAGTGTGCAGCACAAAAGTCAAAGCCTCCCATGCCTAACGAAAGCTAACCTAACATAAACGAACGTAACAAAACTGAACCGAAAGTGCAGAGACCCCTACATGCTGTCATTCCCACAGCCGGGCAGAGAATACTATAGCGCGGTAGAGCGCTGAAATCCACCGAATAGCAGTGTACAGCACAAAAGTCGATATTATCCTTATTATACTCAACCTAACCCAGCCTAACAAAGCATAACCT
>NW_017083396.1:0-296 GCF_001483705.2 Eufriesea mexicana
AAACGAAAGCATAATCCCAGTTGTTCTAGCGCCTTCAGAATTGAAAAGAGCTGCGTTCATGCAAGAATAAGCAGTGAGGATGATAGGAGGTTCATTCCTGCCTTACAAATCAAATGAGATCATCCCGAGTTAGCCAGTGCCTCTATTTAAAATTAATTTTGCTTCTGAACAATTAGAAATAGCGATCAGAGCCTAGAAATAACACTCCGAGCATAATTCATACGAACATTCATGGACTTTTATAAAAAGTTTGTTATGTGATACGAATTTGCTGCACTGTACTGTATTCTGCACAT
>NW_017083397.1:0-296 GCF_001483705.2 Eufriesea mexicana
GATGTAGGTATGGATACATCTATGGACGTATGTATGGATGTGTGTATGGATGCATGTATGGATTTATGGATTAGTGTATGGGTGTATTTATGTATCTATGGTTGTATGTATGGATGTATGTATGGATGGATGAGTGTTTGTGTGGATGGATATATGGAGGTATGTGTGCGTGAATGTGTGGATGTATGGATGGATGAACGTATGGAAGGATGAATGTATGAATGTATGTATTTATGTATGGATGGATGTTTGAATGTACAGGTGTATTTGAGTTATGTATGTACGGATGTATGTAT
>NW_017083398.1:0-296 GCF_001483705.2 Eufriesea mexicana
GCTCCGGGAGGCCCGCAATGTCGGTCCCAGCACGATAGATTGAGCTCAGTTACGTTCGGTTATGTTAGATGATGTAAATTACGGTTAGGGTAGCATGGGCTTGTGTGCTATACAATGCCATTCGCTGGATTTCTGCGCCCTACTGTGCTACAGTACGCTCTGCTCAGCACTGGGGAGGCCAGAAATAGTGGTGCAGAATCGTCAAGTTTAGTCTGCCTACGCTTGGTTACGTTGGGTTAGGTCAGGTTGCATCAAGATATATCTGACTTTTCCGCTATACGCTGCTATCTGGTGCC
>NW_017083399.1:0-296 GCF_001483705.2 Eufriesea mexicana
TCGATGGAAGGAAGAACGGATGGTAGGATTTATGGATGTATGGGTGCGTGGATGTATGGATGTTTGGATGGATGAATGTATGGATGGACGGATGTTTGCATGTATGTACGTATGAATATTTGGATGTAAGGATGTATGGATGTATTAATGTACGTATGGATGTTTGTATGGATGTATGTATGGATGTACGAGTATATGGATGTATGGATGTATGGATGTGTATATGTATGGACGTATGCATGGATGGAAGTATGTATCCATGTATGTATGGATGTATGGATGGCTGGATGGATTGG
>NW_017083400.1:0-296 GCF_001483705.2 Eufriesea mexicana
AGCATTGGCCTTTCTGCTATAAACTGCGTATATATGGATTTATACGCTCCCCTCTTCTCCAGTATATTCTGCTTGGCTCTGGCGAGGGCAGAAATAGCTGTCTCTGCACGTTAGGTGGAGTTCGGTTACGCTTGGTGAAGCTACGTTTGTTTAGGTCAGGATAAGTTCGCTTCGACCTTTGTGCTGTACACTGCAATTCGGTCGACTTCTGCCTTCCACTGTACCCTAATACCTTTAGCTTGGCCTTGGGGAGGCCAGTAATGGTGGTCTCTGCACGCTATTTTGTGTTATGCTAC
>NW_017083401.1:0-296 GCF_001483705.2 Eufriesea mexicana
CCACCTAACGTGCCGAGAACACAGTTGCTTGCCTACCCAGAGACGAGCAGAATATTGTGGAGCACAGTAGGGCGCAGAAAACCACCAAGTAGCGGTGTATAGCACAAGAGTCAAAGAAAAGCGAACCCTACCCGTCCTAACGTAGCATAACCTAACGCAGACTAACAAAGCCTAGAGTCCCGAGTACACTATCGCTGGGCTCCCTACCGCCATGCAGAACATGTTAGAGGATGCCACTGCGCCGAAAGCTATAGAACCACAAGGTATGCAGAAATATCAAAGCTACCCATACTTGA
>NW_017083402.1:0-296 GCF_001483705.2 Eufriesea mexicana
TGCACAATGAGACACGGCGGATTTCTGCGCCCTGCTGTGCCCAAGTATTGTCTACTTGGTTATGTGGATACCAGCATTATTAGTTTCGGCTCGTTAGTCTCAGTCATTTAGTGTTCGATTATGTTACGTTTGGTTAGGTTAGGAGCGGGTGACTTTGCCTTTTGTGCTATACACTGACATTCAGTGGCTTTCTACGACCATCTTTGCACTACTCTACCCTACTCGGCTATGGTTAGACCAGCAATAGCGGTCATGACGCGGTAGGTTGAGATAGGTTACGTTTGGTTAGGTCAGGA
>NW_017083403.1:0-296 GCF_001483705.2 Eufriesea mexicana
ACATCCACACATCCATAAATCCATCCATCCATACATCCATACAAACATACATACATCCATACAAATATCCATTCATGCATCCATACATACATCCATCCGTACATCCATCCATACTTCCATACATCCACACATCCATCCATCCATCCATAAATCCATACATACGTTCATCCGTATATTCGTACATCCATACGTCCATACATCCATACATCCATATATGCATACATCCATACATAGTTAAATCCATACATCCATTCATACAGACACACATACATGCATACATCCATACATCCAAACAT
>NW_017083404.1:0-296 GCF_001483705.2 Eufriesea mexicana
CCTGACCTGACCTGACCTGACCTGAGCGGACTGATCTGACCTGGCTTGACCTGACCTGACCTGACCTAGCCTGAACTGACCTCAGCTGACCTTACCAGACCTGACATTACCTGACCTAACCTCACCTTTCCTGACTTTAGCCGGCCTCACCTAGACTGTCCTGACCAGACCTGACCTAACCTGACCTGACCTGACCGCACTCATCTGACCTGACCTGACCTGGCCTGACCTGGCCTGGCCTGGCCTGACCTGGCCTGACCTGGTCTGACCTGAACTGACCTGAACTGACCTTACCT
>NW_017083405.1:0-296 GCF_001483705.2 Eufriesea mexicana
AACCTAACCAAACGTAACCTAACACAACCTAACGTGCCCACTATTGCTCGCCTCCCCAGAGACAAGCCGAGTATAGTAGATCAATGTAGAGCGCAGAAACCCATGGAATAGCAGTGTATAACGCCAAAGTCAAAGAGATCCTAACCCAGCCTTCCTAACCCACCCTAATGAAACGTAAGATAACTCAACCTATCGAGCTGGGACTCCTATCACTGGCCACCACAGAGCCAAGAGGAAACTGTTAGAACGCAGTACAGCGCACAAACTGGAGGACAGCAGTTTATATCACAGATGTC
>NW_017083406.1:0-296 GCF_001483705.2 Eufriesea mexicana
TAAACCAAACGTGCAACGACCACGATTGTTGGCATCCCCAAAGAGAAGCAGATGCTATCATATGAATTCAGAGCGGAGATATCGATAGAATAGCCGAGTATAGCACAAAGGTCGTGGTCATCCTAGCATAACCTAACGTATACACGCGTAACGTAGCACAAACTCACATGATACGACCGCTATTGAAGGCCTCCCCAGGGCCGAGCCGAGCGTGGTAGTGCAATGAAGAACGCAAAAATGCACCGAATAGCTGTATATAGCGTAAAAGTCAAAGCTATCCTGTCCTAACATATTCA
>NW_017083407.1:0-296 GCF_001483705.2 Eufriesea mexicana
CACGCCAACAGAGTCTTTTCTCCTTATCTATGCAAGAAAGGTAGCTCACAACGATATTAGACGGAAATGTCAATAAAATTTATTTTTCCATCCAGATTCTGTATCAATGCATTGGCTATAGCACACCAATAGTATCTTTCTTCCTTACTTATGCAAGAAAGTTAGCTCGCCACGATATTAGTCGAAAATGTCAACAAAATAGAATTTTCCAACCAGATTCCAGAGCATTGCAGTGGCTATAGCACGCCATGAGGGTCTTTCCTCCTTCCTTATGCAAGGAAGTTAGCTCACCACGA
>NW_017083408.1:0-296 GCF_001483705.2 Eufriesea mexicana
AGGCCTGAAATGGTAGTCGCGATATGTTAGGTTCAGTTAGATTAGGTTTGGGAAAGTCAGGTTAGGCTGTGTTACGTTAGGTTAGCTTTGACTTTTGTGCTACAGGCTGCTATTGTATGGGTTTCTGCGCTATACAGTCCTCTTTTACATTCAGCATGACTCATGGGACGCCAGCAACAGAGGTCGCGGCATGTTACGCTGGGTTACCTTTCCTTTGGTTAGGTTATGTTAGCATAAGTTTGGTTAGGATATCTTTGACTTTTGTGCTATACACTGCTATACGGACGACTTCGGCG
>NW_017083409.1:0-296 GCF_001483705.2 Eufriesea mexicana
TTGTATATTCCATGAAGATTCTATAGCAATGCAATGCCTATTGCACGCCAATAGAATCTTTCCCCCTTAATTGTGCGAGAAAGTATACTCACCACGATATTAGTGGAAAATGATAATAAAATAGAACTTTCCAGCCAGATTCTATATCATTGCAAAGTCTATAGCACGCCAATCGAATATTTCCTTCTTATTTATGCAAGAAAATTAGCTCACCACAATATTAGTCGAAAATATCAATAAAATTGAATTTTCCAGCCAGATACTGTAGCAATGAAATGGCTATAGCACGCCAATAT
>NW_017083410.1:0-296 GCF_001483705.2 Eufriesea mexicana
TACATAAATAAGGAGGAAAGATTCTGTTGGTGTGCTATAGGCATTCCAGTGCTATAGAATCTGTTAGGAAAATTATATGTTATTGACATTTTCGACTAATATCGTGGTGAGCTACCTTTCTCGCATAAATGTGGAGGAAAGATTCTATTCGCGTGCTATAGCCACTGCAATGCTATAGAATCTGGCAGGAAAGTTCAATTTTATTGGCAGTTTCGACTAGTATCGTGGTGAGTTACCATTTTGCATAAATAAGGAGGGTAGATTCTATTGGCGTGCTATAGCCGTTGCATTTCTAT
>NW_017083411.1:0-296 GCF_001483705.2 Eufriesea mexicana
CCACCTTATTTACGCTGAAAGGATTGCTCACGGCAACATTAGACGAAAATGTCAATAAGATTGAGTTTTCATGGCAGAATCTAATGCAATGCAATGTGTACAGTAAACCAATGGAATCTTGCCCCCTTATTTGTGCAGAAAAGCTTTCTCAACACGGTATAAGTCGAAAATGTCAATAAAATTGAACTTTTCATGCAGATTCCATTGCAATGCAATGGCTACCGCAATCCAACAGAATCTTACCACGTTATTTACGCAGAAAAGCCGGCTCACATCAATATTTGTCGAAAATATTA
>NW_017083412.1:0-296 GCF_001483705.2 Eufriesea mexicana
GCTATGGCCATTTCAATTCTATAGTATCTGGATGGAAAATACAGTTTTATTGAAAAATTCGACTTATATTGTGGTGAGCTGTCATCCCTGCATAAATAAGGAGGAAATATTCTACTGGCGAGCAATAGGCAGTGCAATGCTACAGAGTCTGGCTGGAAGATGCAATTTTATTGATGTTTTCGACCAATATCGTGGTGAGGTAACTTTCTTGCATAAATACGGAGGAATGATTCAATTGGCTAGCTATGGCCATTACAATTCTATAGTATCTGGATGGAAAATTCAGTTTTATTGAC
>NW_017083413.1:0-296 GCF_001483705.2 Eufriesea mexicana
ATGATTCGATGGATGTATGGATGGGTGGATGTATGAATGGATGGGTGAATGGAGAGATGGATGAATGTATGGATGAATGGTTGTATGCATGGTTGGATGTATGGATGGATTGAGGTATGGATGACCGGATGTACGTATGTATGAATTTATGGATGTATATATGAATGGATGTATGGAGTTATGGATGTATGGGTGTGTGGATAGATGGACGTAAGGATGGATGTTCGTGTGGCTGGCAGGATATGTGGATGGATGGATATATTGATGTACAGGTGTATGGATGCATGAAAGTATGG
>NW_017083414.1:0-296 GCF_001483705.2 Eufriesea mexicana
AGGCCAGCAATAGTGGTGTCGGCAAGTTATATCGTGTCAGGTTACGTTCGGTTAGGTAGGGCTGGGCAAAGTTTGGTTAGGGTAACGTTAACTTTTGCGCTGTGCACTGCTCCTCGTTGGATTTCTGCGATCTGGTGTCCTCTAGTATGTCCTGCTTGGCTCTGGGGTGGGTTGCAACAGCTGTCTCGGCACGCTAATTTGAGTTAGGCTATATTCGGTTATGTTCCTTTGGTTTGGGTTAGGTATGGGTAGCTTTGACTTTTCTGATGTACACTGCGACTCTATGGAACTTCTGC
>NW_017083415.1:0-297 GCF_001483705.2 Eufriesea mexicana
AAGTACCAGAGCCAAGATTAATTACCAGAGTATACAATTAGATTACATTAAAGCAAGAGATTCGAAAAGAACGTTATCAGCAGGTAGGTCGAATATTAAAAATTCACCTTCCCTTTTTGGAACAGGTTTCATTTTTCGCTAACTTCAGAATCCTTTGAACGGAATCACAATTAATTATCTGAACTGGTATTACGCTAAGGCATAATTGCTATTGCAGAAAATATATCAGAATTCCATTTCGAAAATTAATAGTTTATTCTGTTCTTTATTATTCCTATTTCTCCAGTTTCCTATTTA
>NW_017083416.1:0-296 GCF_001483705.2 Eufriesea mexicana
GACGACATATTAGGTTATGCTACGTTCGGTTAGGTTAGGTTAGGTCAGGTTAGGTTGTTATATTTATGGCCTTTGTGCTACTCATTGCAATGCGGTGGATTACTGTGCTCTAGTACATTCTGCTTTACTCTGTGGAGGACAGCAATGGTGGTCCGCTCAAGTTAGGTTGAGATAGGCTGCGTTTAGAGGTGTTACGTTTGGCTAGGTTAGAGTAGGCTACTTAGACATCTGTGCTATTCACTGCGCCTTCGTGGATTTCTGCGCTCTAAGTTGCTCTATCATGCACTGTCCTGCTC
>NW_017083417.1:0-297 GCF_001483705.2 Eufriesea mexicana
GCATAAATAAGGAGGAAAGATTATATTAGCGTGCTTTAACCATTGCAATGATATATAATCTGGTTGGAAAATACAATTTTACTTACATTATCCGCTAACGTCGTGTTGGGCTTACTTTCTCACTTAAATAAGGAGGAATGATACTATTGGCGTGCTATAGTCATTGTAATGCTATAGAACCTGTCCGGAACATTCATTTCTATTGACTTTTACGGATAATATTGTGGTGAGCTTAGCTCCTTTCATAAATAAGAAGGAAATATTCTATAGGCGTGCTATGGCCATTGCAGAGCAACA
>NW_017083418.1:0-297 GCF_001483705.2 Eufriesea mexicana
TACCTCGCATGGCCTGGCCCCAACTTCCCCAGACTCGTCTGGCCGCCAGACGCTAACGGGGCCCCTATACCTGGGGAAGTCAAGAAATATCCTACACTAGTATCTCACGTGTGGCGCTCTGATCGATGATCCGATCAATTATCCATCATACAAAAATTAATCCAAATATTGAAGTGTGAAACCAAAGCAATTCAATCCATTCATTTGTTTCAATATGTACAATTTATATTATTATTGTAAGAATGTAGGATATCGTTAGACCTCGCAGGTATAGAGGTCCCGTTAGAGTCTGGCGGC
>NW_017083419.1:0-297 GCF_001483705.2 Eufriesea mexicana
ATTGCGATTCTATGGATTTCTGCGACCTACACTCGTCTGATATGTTTTGCATGTCTCAGGCGAGGTCAGCAGTGGTGGTCGCGGCACGGTAGGTTGAGTTACGTCACGTTTGGCTTGGCTAGGCTGGGCTTGGCTACGTCGGATTAGTTTCGGGCAGCACTGTCTTTGGGGATAGTCACAGCTATTCTATGGACTTCTGCGCTCTACATTGCGCTATCACACTGTGCATGTTTCCGGGGACGCCAGGAGTAGAGGTCACGGCACGTTATGTTGAATTATGCTACGATAGGTTATGTA
>NW_017083420.1:0-297 GCF_001483705.2 Eufriesea mexicana
CAGCGAAAGAAAGACGTCCATAGAATGTCAGTGCTGAGCACATATGAAAAAGCTTCCATAACCTACCGCAACCTAACCGAACCAAACCGAACGTAACCTAACTCAACATAACATGACGCCACCGAAATTGCTTGACTCCCTAGAGACAAGCAGAATATACTAGAACACAGTTGTGCGCAGTAATTCACCGCATTCCTGTGTATAACACAAAAGTCAGAGATATCCCAACCTGACCTCTCCTAGCCTAACCTAACCGAACGAAGCATATCTAAACACACCGTGCCGAGAATACTATTG
>NW_017083421.1:0-296 GCF_001483705.2 Eufriesea mexicana
TTTTATTGACATCTTCGACTAGTATCGTGGTGAGATAACTTTCTTGCATAAATATGGAGGAAAGATTCTATTGGCGCGCTGTAGCCACTGCATTGCTATGGAATCTGGCTGGAAAATTCAATCTTATTGACATTTACGACTAATATCGTGGTGAGCAAACCCACTTGTGTAAATAATGGGGAAAGATACTATAGGCATGCTACAGCCTTTGCATTTCTATAGAATCTGCGTGCAAAATTCGATTTTATTGACATTTTCGACTAATATCGTGATGAGCTAACTTTCTTGCATAAATA
>NW_017083422.1:0-296 GCF_001483705.2 Eufriesea mexicana
GAATTGGTCTATTCAAAATCTATAAAATGTTATAGCTTGAAGAATAGATCGCCTAACGCCTTCTATCGAATGGCAAGTACAGCCGTCTACTTGCCAGAGAATAGGTCTATTCAAAATCTGTAACCTGTTAAAGCTTGGAGAGTAGATCGCCTAACGCCCTAAATACAATGGCAATTGCAGCCGTCTACTTGCCAGAGAATAGGCCTATTCAAGATCCGTAATCCGTTGAAGCATGGAGAATAGATGGCCTAACGTCTTCAACCAATGGCAAATACAGCCATCTACTTGCCAGAGAA
>NW_017083423.1:0-297 GCF_001483705.2 Eufriesea mexicana
TTCTGCTATGCACTGCAGTGCTGTGGATTTTTGCGCCCTACTAAGCTCTAACATTCTCCGCTTTACTCTTGGGAGCCCAGGAGCAGTGGCCACGGCACGTTACGTTGAGTTATGCTACGTTTCGTTAGGTTAGGATAGGACATGTTATGCTGAGATATCTACATCTTTTGTCTTTGCACTGCTATCCGGTGGATTTCTGCGCTCCACTGCGCTCTAAGATGCTCTGCATGCTTTTGGGGAGGACAGCCATGGTAGTCTCGGCACGTTACCCTGTGCTATGTTACGTTCGGTTGCGTC
>NW_017083424.1:0-297 GCF_001483705.2 Eufriesea mexicana
TACCAAGTTACGTTCAGTTACGATGGGTAAAGCTAAGCTTGGTCACGATAGCTTTCACTTTTGCGCTACACACTGCTGTTCGGTGGATTTCTGCGCTCTACTGTGCTCTAGTACGATATGCTTTGCCCTGGGGAGGGCAGTAATCGTGGTCCCGGCACGACAGGTTGAGATGGAATACGTCCATTAGGTTATGTTTGCTCTGGTTTGGTTTGGACATCTTCGACTTCTCCGCTATACACTGCTACTCTATGTACTCCTTCGCTCTACACTTCTCTGTTACCCTCTGCTTGTCTCTGG
>NW_017083425.1:0-297 GCF_001483705.2 Eufriesea mexicana
CCATCCATGCACCCATACACACATGAACACACAGATCCAAACATACTCGCATACATTCATCCAAACATACATCCATACATACAATCTTACATACATCCACACATACATCCATGCTTACACCCGTACATACATCCATACATACACCCGGTCTTCCTTCCATCCACCCATCCATTCAAGCACACTCTCATCCATATATCCATGCATCCGTACATCCATACACGCGTACATCCGTATATCCATACATACATCCATGCATACATCCATACATTCATCCATAGAAACATCCATACATACATA
>NW_017083426.1:0-297 GCF_001483705.2 Eufriesea mexicana
TGTGGAAGACCAAGTCAGAGACTATGAAAAGATTGGAAGACTGACCAAGAGGAAGACGAGAGATTGGCTGAATTAAAACGTCGAAGATAGAACGGCTGACTAAGATAGTCCGAATGATTGATTCACGTAAAAATAGATTGGCTGAGAAGTTGAAAGTTTGACTACAACTGACTGAGAAAAGACGAAAGATTGACTGTCATTGCCTGAGAAGTTGAAAGATTGATTACAACTGACTGAGAAGTTGAAAGACTGACTATAACTGACTGGGAAGTCGAAAGATTGGTTATAACTGACTGG
>NW_017083427.1:0-297 GCF_001483705.2 Eufriesea mexicana
TTTGAGCTATACACGAACATTCGGTGGATTTCTGTGCTCTGCTGTGCTCTAATATGCTCTGCTTCGATCTGGAATGGCCAGAAATGGTGGCCGCGGCGGGTCAGGTTGAGTTAGGTTGCGTTTGGTTAGGTTAGGTTTGTTTGGGTTGGCTTAGGATGCCTCTCTCTCCTGTTCTGTACACTGCTATGCGTCGGACTTCTGCGCTCTATTGTGCGCTGGTATGACCTTCTTGGCCCTGTGGAAGCCAGTAAGTGTGATCTCGGCGCGTTAGGTTGGGATAGGATATGTTTGGCTACA
>NW_017083428.1:0-297 GCF_001483705.2 Eufriesea mexicana
TAGTAGATGCAATCGAAAAAGAATTTTAAAAATTGAAAAGAGAGACAATGTACAAGTCTAACTAGACCTATAGTCTATTGTCCACTAAAACAGATCAGTACAGGAAAACAAGTACATAAGACACAATTGAACTGATATTCTATTTTCTTCTATCACACGAGTCTCACGAACACCTTTTATGGATTTGTCTCGTCGGAGTACTGTTGAAGACTGTTGAATTAGTAGGAGCTGGGAAAAAATTTAAGCGTGGGCAAAATAAAACTCGCCATATCCCAATAGAAGTTAATCCTTTACACT
>NW_017083429.1:0-297 GCF_001483705.2 Eufriesea mexicana
TACTAATTAACAGTGAATTTTATTCAGACAGAAATTTAGGTGAACACAATATACTACTTGCTATTTCTTAGTGGAAAAATTCGCGATTTTATATTAAGATTAACAACATATAATAATAACAATTTGGTCTGACTGTTATTAATTTCCCGAATTAACGTTGAATTTTATCGAGACAAACGTGTAATTGATCGCAGTGTGCTATTTGCAGATATTTATCGAGTATTTGTTATACGAGCTATAACTCTGCTACATCGCATTATTTGTAAATCGTTTGTTGCACGAAATTCGATTCTACTA
>NW_017083430.1:0-297 GCF_001483705.2 Eufriesea mexicana
GATAGCCTTGTCTTGTGCGGTATACACTGTTACCCAGTGGATTTCAACTATCCAATCATATCTAATAATCCGTGCTTTTCTCTGGGAAGTCATCCAAAATTGCTCTCGTCGTGTTCTGTGGTGTTACACTACGTTTGGGTAGGTTAGGTTTGGTGAGCTTAGGTCAGGATATGTTTGACTCTTGCGGTATAAACAGCAATGCGGTGGACTTTTGCGCTCCGCTGTGATGTGGTATGTTCCGCTTGGCGCTGCGGAAGCCAGCTGTAGCGGTCGCGTTGTGTTAGGTTTACATGGGCT
>NW_017083431.1:0-296 GCF_001483705.2 Eufriesea mexicana
GATGTATGGATGTATGGATGTATGGATGTATATACGTATGGATGTGCGAATGTATGTATGTACAGATGTATGGATGTATGAACGTATATATGTATGGACGTATGCATGTATATATGTATGTATGTATGTATGTATGGATGGATGTATGAGTGGATGGATGTAATGATGAATGGATGTATGTATGGACGTATGTATGGATGCATGGATGGATGGATTTATGGGTGTGTGGATGCATGAATGTATGGATGTATGGATGGATTGAGGTTTGGATGGACGGATCTCGGATGTATGTATGT
>NW_017083432.1:0-297 GCF_001483705.2 Eufriesea mexicana
CTCCTCAGCGTTAAGCGTAGCTTATTATAGCACAGTGGAGCACAGAAATCCACCGAATAGCAGTGTATTGCGCAAAAGTCAAAGCCATCCTGAAAAATACCCAGCCAACCCTAACATAACCGAACCTGACCTATCTCAACCAAACGCGCTACGGCCGCTGTTGCTGGCATCCACAGAGACATGCAGATGCTAGTAGAGGAATGCTGACGTAAGTATCTACCGAATAGCATTGTGTAGCGCAAATGTCAAAGCTATCCGCCCCTACCCAAACATTACCTAACCTGTCCAAACATAACG
>NW_017083433.1:0-296 GCF_001483705.2 Eufriesea mexicana
ATGAAAATTCAATTTTATTGATATTTTCGACTAATATCGTGGTGAGCTTCCTTTCTTGGATAACTAAGGAGGAAGGAATCTATTTGCGCGCCGTAGCCATCGCAGTGCTGTAGAATCTGGCTCGATAATACTACTTCATAGACATTTTCGACTAATTTCGCGGTGTGCTTACTTTCTTGCATAAATAAGGGGGAAAGATTCAATTGGCGTGCTATCGCCATTGCGATGCTATTGAATCTGGCTGGAAATTTAATTTTATTTACATTTTCGGTTAATATCGTGGTGAGCTTTCTTTC
>NW_017083434.1:0-297 GCF_001483705.2 Eufriesea mexicana
CAGCCTAAATAGAACTGACGTGCCGGGACTACCATTACTAGCCTCCGCAGATTCGAGCAAAGTGTAATACAGCGATGTAGATCGTAGAAATACTCCGAATTGCGGTCTATAGAATAAAAGTCACAGCTATCCTTCCCTAACCTCTCCAAACGTAATAGAACCGAACGCAACCTAACTAAAGCTAATGTGCTGAGACCATTACTGCTGGAAACCCAAGATGCAAGGGGGGCATACTAGAGCACAGTAGAGCGCAGAAGTCCACCCTAAAGCATTGTATAGCACAAAAGTCAAAGGTAT
>NW_017083435.1:0-297 GCF_001483705.2 Eufriesea mexicana
CACTCACCCATACAAACATGCATAGACACATCCGCACATACAGCCATACATACAGCCATAGATTCAACCACACATACATCCGTACATTCGCCCTTCCATACACGCAACCATACATCCATACATCCATCCACACATCCATAAATCCATCTAACCATACATGCATCTATCCATACATCCTTACATATATACATCCATCCATACATGCATACATACGTAGATCCATCCATCCATACTTATATCCATCCATACATCCATCTATCGACACAGCCATCCGTCCATACATTCATCCATCCATAC
>NW_017083436.1:0-297 GCF_001483705.2 Eufriesea mexicana
CTAATTCTTGCCAGTCGTGTTTAGGTCCTCTTTCAAAGTTTACTAATAATAAAATTCTGTCAATTATTGTGCAACCTTGAAATTGCGTAACGTTACTTAAATTCGAGAATATGACGAGTTTGTCACGAAACAAAATAATATTTTTATGATTCGAATAATTATCTGACATCTAATAATTATCCGTCTGGTCATTTGAAAGGACGTGCAACGAAATACACATAAATCGTTGGAAAAATATACGACAGGATCACGATGTCGATACTCGGCTACAAGTTACGAAATAACTTACACTAGGAT
>NW_017083437.1:0-297 GCF_001483705.2 Eufriesea mexicana
ATGTATGGATGGATGGATGGGTGGATGGATGTATGTATGGATGGATGTATGGTTCGAAGGATGAATGGATGGTTGTATGTATGGGTGGATGGATGTATGGATGTGTGGATGTATGAATGTATTTATTGGTGGATGTATTGGTGGATAGATGTATGGATCGATGGGTGTATGGATGGGTGGTTGAATGGATGGATGGATGTGTGGTTCGATGGATGTATGGATGGGTGGTTGTATGGATGGGTGGATGTATGGTTAGATGGATGGAAGGATGGGTGTATGGATGGATGCATGTATGGA
>NW_017083438.1:0-297 GCF_001483705.2 Eufriesea mexicana
TGATTTTTAAGGAAACATTTCAAGTAGGACAAATTTTGTATACTGTATACTATATACTGTATATTATGTATACTATATTTGCATAATTAGGCTACATTTTAACAATGGGAGTTAGATTTTGAACGCAAAATGATACTGAAAATAAAATAATGGAAAGCTTCTGATTTGTGAGAAGACATTTCAAATGGGAAAAATTTTGTATACTGTATACTATATACTGTATACTATGTATAATATATTTGCATAATTAAGCTATATTTTAACAATGGGGGTTAGAACCTAGGTCAGTTAGGACTG
>NW_017083439.1:0-297 GCF_001483705.2 Eufriesea mexicana
ACAATTGTCGAAGATACCCTATCGTAACGTAGCCAAACGTAACATTACTGAAGGTAGCCTAACGCAACCTAACGCGCCGAGATCACTGTCGATTGCCCCACCCCACAGAGCCATGTAGAATATACTAGAGCACAGAAGAACGTAGTAATCCATCGAATTGCAGTGTGTAGCACAAAAGCCAGAGATATCCATACCTATCCTCACCTGACCTAACCAAACCAAACGTAGCCTAGCCAAACAAAACGTGAAGAGAATATTATTGCTGGCCTCCCCAGCGCCAAGCAGATCAGATTACAG
>NW_017083440.1:0-297 GCF_001483705.2 Eufriesea mexicana
ATTCGATCGGTATTTGCGCTCTGCATTGCTGTAATATCTTTCGTTTGTCTTTGGGGAGACCAGGAATTGTGGTACTGGAACGTTTGATTGGGGCATGCTGCTATTGGTTATGTTTGGTTAGGATAAGTTTGGTTAGGGTGGCTTTGACTTCTATGCTATACACCGCTGTTCGGCGGATTTCTACGCTCTGTATTGCTCTACTTCACTATGCTCGTCTCTGGGGAGGCAAGCAATAGTAGCCTCGGCCCGTTAGGTTGAGTTACGCTACCTTCGCTTACGTTACTTTGGCTATGTTAG
>NW_017083441.1:0-297 GCF_001483705.2 Eufriesea mexicana
ACAAATTTATTAACATTTACGACTAATATCATGGTGAGCTAACTTTATTGCATAAATAAGGAGAATGGATTCTACTGGCGTGCTGTAGCCGTCCCAATGCTATAGAATCTGGCTGGAAGGATCAATTTTATTCACATTTTCGACTTATATCGTGGTGAGCTCGCTTTCTTGCATAAATATGGAGGAAAGATGCAATTGTCGTGCCATAGCCGTCGCAATGCTACAGAATCTTGTTGGAAAATTCAATTTTATTGACATATTCGACTGATATCGTGGTGAGCTAACTTCCTTGCGTAA
>NW_017083442.1:0-297 GCF_001483705.2 Eufriesea mexicana
CGAAAGGGTTAAGAGCCGTCGCCTAATTTCGTTAAATTGGAAAGTTTCCAAACATGCAGAAGGAAAGAAGATAGGAAAATTCCAATGTCGATTGTTTTGGCCCTAGAGACCAGACCGTTAGAAGACCGTAACGGTGTCTTCCTTGTTCCATGACGGAACAAAGACCAACTCAGTGACGATATACATGGGTAAAATTTATGTGATGAAATGATATTTACATATTTTATATACGTATATATATATATATACATCTGCTTCGGGTGATTTTGGCTAACTCTCCAAACTATGACTAACCAC
>NW_017083443.1:0-297 GCF_001483705.2 Eufriesea mexicana
TTGTGCTATACACCGACATTCGGTGGATTTCTGTGCTGCACATAGCTATAATATGTTCTGCTTGGCTCTAGGCATGCCAGCAATGCCCACCTCGGCACCTTACGTTGAGTTATGCTGCGTTCGGTTTCGTTAGGTTAGGACAGCTTGGGTTAGGGTAACTTCTACTTTTCCCATTTACTCTCCAATGCGGTGGATTTCTGCACTCTACTGTGCTGTAGTGCATTCTGCTTGGCTCTGGGGAGGTCAGCCATATTTGTGTAACCACGTTAGGTTGAGTTAGGTAACGTGGGTTTATGT
>NW_017083444.1:0-297 GCF_001483705.2 Eufriesea mexicana
TACTACACTCGAATATGCCCTACTTGGGTCAGGTGAGGGCAGCAGTGGTGATCTCGGCACGGTGGGCTGTGTTACGTTATGTTTGGTTACATTTCGTTTGGCCCGGTTAGGATAGGACAGCGTCGACATTTGTAATTTAAACTGCTATACGGTGGATTCCTGCGCTCCACTGTACTCGAATATTCTCTGCTTGGGCCTGTGGAGGCCAGCAATGGTGGTCACGGCACGTTAAGTTTAGTTAGGCTGGGTTTGGTTAGGCTACGTTTGGTTAGGTTAGGGGCGGGGGGGTTTTGCTTT
>NW_017083445.1:0-297 GCF_001483705.2 Eufriesea mexicana
TGGATTTCTGTGCTCCACATTGCTCTACCATGCTCTGCTCGGCTCTCTGGAGTCCAGCTATCGTGGTCGTCCCACGTTAGGTTGGGTTAGATTACGTTCAGTTCGGTTAGGATACACTGTATTAGGCTGCGATAGCTTTGACTTTTGTGCTACGCTCTGCTATTCTATGGACATCTGCGCTCTTCTGTGCTCTGTCGCACTCCACTCGTCTCTGTGGACGCCAGGAACAGTGCTCCCGACTCGTTAGGTTGAGTTATGTTACGTTTGGTTAGGTCAGGCTTGGCTTGGCTTGGTTGG
>NW_017083446.1:0-297 GCF_001483705.2 Eufriesea mexicana
ATAAGTCAAAGCTGCCTGTGCCTAACTCAAAGAAACAGAACATAACCAAGCGTACCATAACTCTACCAAACGTGCCGAAGCCGCCATTGCTGTCCACCGCTGGGCCAAGCAGTGCATACTAGAGCGCGCTGGAACGCAGAAATCCACCGAATACCAATACACAGCCCAAAAGTTAAAGCTACCATAACCAAACTTATCCTAACCCAACCTAACCGATCGTAACGTTGCTACACGTAACAAGGCGAGATCACTATTGCTGGCCTTCCCGGAGCCAAGCTATAAATATTAGAGCACTGT
>NW_017083447.1:0-297 GCF_001483705.2 Eufriesea mexicana
AGCACTGTAGTTCGCACAAATCCGCCGCATATAAGTTTTCATCATAAAAGTCATTGCTTTCCTATCCCCTCCAGAAAACATGTAACGGAAACAAGCGTTACCCAACTCAACCTAACTTGGCGAGACGTCTATTGATACAGCCCCCCCCCCTCCCCCGAGAGACAAGCAGAACATATTACAGCACAGCATACCGCAGAAATGCACCGAAAAACAGTGTACAGCACAAAAGACAAAGCTACCACATTTTAACCTAGCCAATCGTAAAATAACAATACGTAACATTATTCAAACTAACGT
>NW_017083448.1:0-297 GCF_001483705.2 Eufriesea mexicana
TGGATAGGTTACGTTTGGTCATGTTACGATTGGATAGATTAGGAGAGGATAGCTTTGACTTTAATGCCATAGTCAGCTACAAGGTGGGTCTCTGCGCCCAACTGTGCTCTAATATTTTCTGCTTCGCACTGGGAAGGCCAGAAATAGTGGTCTCGGCACGTTACGTTTTGTCTGGTTACGTTCGCTTAGGTCGGGTTAGCTTAGTTTGGTTAGGATAGCTTTAACTTTCGCGCTTTTCACTGAAATGAGGCAGATTTCTGCGCTTTACTGTGCTCTCGTATATTCTGGTTGTCTTTG
>NW_017083449.1:0-297 GCF_001483705.2 Eufriesea mexicana
GTGGATGTATGTATGGATGGATGTATGTGTGGATGTATGTATGGATGTGAGTATGGTGGTATGAATGTATGGATAGATGGATTTATGGATGTGTGTATGTATGAATGTCTGGATGGATGGATGTATGGATGGATAGATGTATGGATCGATGGAAGAATGGATGGGTGTTAGTGTGGATGGATGGATGTATGGTACGATGTATGTATGAATGGGTGGAAGTATGGATGGATGGACGTAAGGAAAGATGGATGTGTGGGTGCATGTATGTATGGATGGATGGTTGTGAGGTTGGGTGGA
>NW_017083450.1:0-297 GCF_001483705.2 Eufriesea mexicana
ATCCGTACTTCCAACCGTCGATGCATCCATCCATCCATGCATCCATACATTCAACGATACACAGATCAAAAACAACATCCATACATTCGTTCAAACATACATCCATACATCCATAATCCATCCATCCATACATCCATCATCCAATAAATCCATCCATCTATACATCCACAAACACATCAATACAAGCATCCATACATACAATCATACATTCATTCACACATAAATCCATACATACATCCTTAGATACAACCACACATACATCCATACACACATACATGCATACATCCGTACATACAC
>NW_017083451.1:0-297 GCF_001483705.2 Eufriesea mexicana
TACGATAATTCCACGTTATTTTTCCTAAACTCGACTGTGTTTTCTATTCACTCTGAATCCCAAACTTGGCTTAAAAACTCGAATCAAATTTGTAAGAAAACCACTGACAATTGGGTCCAAGCGGTCGCTAGTAGACGACGGCTTTGAGCTCGCCATGGCTCTCGATCGTGATGAAACAATTGAAAACGAGGATCATTGACAGAGGAAGAACTTCCATTGACAGTGGAATCGTCGAACTTAGTTCCTAAAAGACTCTCGACAAAGTAAGTGACCAATCTGTGAAGAATAAGCCTTCTA
>NW_017083452.1:0-297 GCF_001483705.2 Eufriesea mexicana
AATTCAATTTTCTTGACTTTTACGACTAATATCGTGGTGAGCCAACTTACTTGCATAAGTAAGCAGGATAGATCCTTTTGGCGTGCTATAGTCATTGCAATGCTGCAGAAACTGGCTGGAAAGTTTAATTTTATTGACATTTTCTATTAATATCGTGGAGAGCTAGCTTCCTGGCATAAGTATAGAGGAAAGATTCTTTTGGCGTGCTCCAGCCATTGCAATCCTGTAGAATCCGGCAGGAAAATTAAATTTTATTGACATTTTCGTCTAATATCGTGGTGAGTTATCTTTCTTGCA
>NW_017083453.1:0-297 GCF_001483705.2 Eufriesea mexicana
CTGACCTAATATAACCTATCCTAAGAAAGAGTAGAATGACTAAACCTGACAAGTAGTGGCCTCAAGTGCAGGACAACCCAGAGCCAAGCAGAACATATTGGTGAACAGTAGGGAGCAGAAATCTCCGAATACCAGAGTATACCCCAAAAGTCAATGCCACTGAATAGCAGTATAGAGCACAAAAGCCAAAGCTATCCTACCCTAACCTAACCAAACATGACACGAGCAGACGTTGCGGAAACCCAACCAGACGTGACACGAGCTCTATTGCGGGCATCACGAGAGCTAAGCAGAGCA
>NW_017083454.1:0-296 GCF_001483705.2 Eufriesea mexicana
TTGACATTTACGACTAATATCATGGTGACATAACCTTCTTGCATGAATAAGGAGGAAAGACTCTTTTGGCGTGCTATTACCATCGCAACGCCATAGAAACATCCTGTAAAATTCTATTTCATTGACATTTTCGACTAATATCGTGGTGACATAACTTTCTTGCATAAATAAGGATGAAAGATACTTTTGGCGTGCTATAGGCATTGCAAAGTTATAGAATCTTCCTGGAAAAGTCACTTTTATTGACATATTCGTCTTATATCGTGGTGAGCTAGCTTTATTGCATAAATAAGGAG
>NW_017083455.1:0-297 GCF_001483705.2 Eufriesea mexicana
CGTTATTAGTCGAAAATATCAATAAAATTGAATTTTCCAGCAAGATTCTGCAGCATTGCAATGTATATAGCACTCAAAAAGCATCTTTCCTCCTAACTTACGCAAGGAAGTAAGCTCACCACGATATTAGTCGCAAGTGTCAACGAAGTTGTATTATCCAACCATATTGAGTATTATTGCAATGGCTCTACCACTCAAAAAGCATCTTTCCTCCTTACTTAAGCAAGGAAGTTTGCTCACCAAGATATTAGCCCAAAATGTCAATAAAATTGAATTTTCCTTCCAGATTCTACAGCA
>NW_017083456.1:0-297 GCF_001483705.2 Eufriesea mexicana
ATGTGCGCCATTTTTGTGAAAACAAGCGCCCTCCGTGACAGAAAGCTAAACTACGCCGAGCGCCTATAGGCGCCCTCTATGTCACAAACGCAAAATTTCTAAGCGTCCATAGGCACCCTCCGTGTCACAAATGCAAAATTTCTAAGCGTCCATAGGCGCCCTTTGTGTCACAAATGCAAAATTTCTAAGCGCCCATAGGCGCCCTCCGTGTCATAAACGCAAAATTTCCTAGCGCCCATAGGCGCCCACAGTAGCCAAGGGGTTAAGAAAGAGCGGAAGCTGCTTTTCCATTCCGTC
>NW_017083457.1:0-297 GCF_001483705.2 Eufriesea mexicana
GGATCTATGGATGTATGGATGTGCGGATCGATGGACGTATGGATGGGATGATGTATGAATGGACGGATGTATGGACGGATATATGTATGGATGTATGGATGTGCGGGTGGGTGATAGGATGGGTGGATGAGCTATAGAGTGGATGAAAGAAAGGGTAGAAGAGCGGATGCATTGATGGATGGAAGGACGTACGTATGGATGTATGTATGGATGGATGTATGGATGCATGGATGGATGGATGTATCGATGGACGTATGTATGGATGGATGCATTTATGGATGGCTAGATGAATGGATG
>NW_017083458.1:0-297 GCF_001483705.2 Eufriesea mexicana
TGCTATACACAGCTATCTGGTGGTTTCTACGCTCTATGTTGCTCTACAGTAACCTGCTCGACTGTGGGAAGCCAGCAATGGTTGTCTCGGCCCGTTAGGTTGAGTTAGGATAAGTATGGTTAGTCTTGTTTAGGTTTGGATAGATTTGGCTTTCCTGGTATACACTGCAATTCTGTGGAACTCTCCGCTCCACTGTGCCCTAGTACGCTCTGCTTGTCTCCGGGAACGTCAATGATGGTGGTGTCTGCACTACAGGTTGAGATAGAATACGTTTGGTTGCGTTACGTCAGCATGAGT
>NW_017083459.1:0-297 GCF_001483705.2 Eufriesea mexicana
ATCTTCCACTTTTTTGCTGTTTGCTACATTGCGGTTTATTTCTGCGCATAACGGCACCCTAGTGCATTCGGCTTGACTCTGTGGAGGCCAGCAATGGTGGTCACCCCCTGTAAGGTTGAGAAACGTTACGTTCCGTTACGTTTCGTTTGGCTATGTTGGGGTAGTCTTCTTAGACCTTTATGCCGTACACTGCTATTCGGTCGATTTCTGCGCTCTTATGTGTTCTAATATTTGCAACTTGGCTATGGCAAGGCCAGCAACTGTGGTCTCGGCACGTTGTAATGTGTCGTTTTGGGT
>NW_017083460.1:0-297 GCF_001483705.2 Eufriesea mexicana
GGAATATTCCGCGCTTCGATGCAAATGGGTTAATACTAAATTGCAACTGACATATGCCAAATCACTTTCTTTTTTTCCTTCCTCTTTCATACGTTACATTACATACACAATTCGCACAACACCTCGATCATTACACGCATACTCGTTCCACTCATTTCAACACATATATACTTAACACTTTACTGACTTCTAGCGATTCAATAGCATAAGCACATCCGACCAACCGCTCAGCCGCAGATTCTCCCTGGCTCCCCCATATAAAAATGGGGAGCTTACAAAGCAATGCAACTGATACAA
>NW_017083461.1:0-297 GCF_001483705.2 Eufriesea mexicana
CCGCACCGCGATATAAGACGAAAATGTCAATAAAATTGGTATATCCAGTCAGTCTCTCTTGCATTGCATTTACTTCAGCACTCCAATAGTGTGTTTCCTACATATTTGTCCGAGGAAGATTGCTGACCACGATATTATCCGAAAATGTCAATAAAATTGAACTTTCGAGAGAGGTTCCATTGCATTGCAATGGATATAGCACGCCATCAAGATCTAACCTCCTTATTCATGCGAGACAAGTATTGTGCGCGTTACCGGGGCCCGCCAGCTGGCGACCGCGCCGTGCCTCGAGCTAAT
>NW_017083462.1:0-297 GCF_001483705.2 Eufriesea mexicana
TTAAAATCCAAGGACAACGGTATTTTAGGATGGCGAAAACTGGTTTTGGGACACCAAAAATTGACAGAATAGCACGAACAGAAAACTCATAAAATTAATTTAACTTGGGAAAAGGACACCAAAATAACGCAACGAAAACACACAGAAACGCACTCTAATTTAACTCTTTTTCCAACACTGAGTGACTCACGCGCGTACTGATCAGAATTAATTTTCTAAGACTCCGTTTTGGTCGTCAAGGGCACTGCTTTTGTGCTTTTCTTAACCTATGTTTTACCTCCCCATAGGGACCATACA
>NW_017083463.1:0-297 GCF_001483705.2 Eufriesea mexicana
ACCATTGACATTTTCGACTAATGTTGATGTAAGCAGTCTTTTCTGCGTAAACAACGAGGTAAGATTCTACGGGTTTGCTATTACCACAGCATTGCAATAGAATCTGTCTGAAAGTTCTATTTTAATAACAATTTCGACTAATGTCGTGGTGAGCAATATATTCTACATAAATAAGGAGGGAAGATGCTATTGGTTTGCTATAGCCATTGCATTGCAATATAATCTGACTGAAAGGTCAAATTTTATTGATATTTTCGTCCAATATAGTGGTGAGCAAGCCTTTCTGCGTAAATACGA
>NW_017083464.1:0-297 GCF_001483705.2 Eufriesea mexicana
ATTCGAGCAGAGTATAGTAGAACACGGTGGAGCGCAGAAAGCCGCCAAATAGCATTGTATGGCGCAAAAGTCGAAGACATACTTACGTAACCGGACCCAACCTAACCCTAACAAACGTTGAATAGCTAACCTTAACGAGCCGAGGACTCAATTGCTAGACTCTCCAGAGCAAAGCAGGACATATGAGAGGATAGCGGAGTGCAGAAATCCACCGAACAGCAGTGTATAGCACAGAAGTCTAATACGTCGTAGTCAAATCTAACCCAACCTAACATAACCAAACGTTACCTCCCCCAA
>NW_017083465.1:0-297 GCF_001483705.2 Eufriesea mexicana
AATCTTTCCCACTTATATATGCAAGAATGTTAGGTCACCGCGATATTAGTCGAAAATATCAACAAAATTGTAGTTTCCAGGCAGATTCTATAGCAATGTAATGGCCATAGCAAGCCAATAGTATCTTACATCCTTATTTATGCAAGAAAGTTAGGTCACCGCGATATAAGCAGAAAATGTAAGTAAAATACAATTTTGCAGCCAGATTCTATTCCATCGCAATGACTATAGCATGCCAGTAGAATCTTTCCTTCTTATATATGCAAGAAAGTTAGATCACCACGATATTAGTCGAAA
>NW_017083466.1:0-297 GCF_001483705.2 Eufriesea mexicana
ATAGAATCTATCCGCCTTTTTTATGCGAGGAAGTTAGTTCACCGTGATATTAGTCGAAAATGTCAATAAAATGCACCATTCCATTCAGATTGTATTGCATTGCAATGGCTACAACACGCCAAAAGGATAGTTCCTTCTTATTTATGCAAGAAACTTTCTCACAATGATGTTTGTCGAAAGTGTCTATGAAATTGGTATATCCAGACAGTCTCTATTGCATTCAAATGGTTATATCAAGCCAATAGTGTCTTTCCTACTTATTCATGCGAGAAAGTTTGCTCACCATGATATTATTCG
>NW_017083467.1:0-297 GCF_001483705.2 Eufriesea mexicana
TATCCTGCTAGCCCCTCGGGGGGCCACCAATAGTGGTCGCGGCACGTTAGGTTGACTTGCGTTACGTTTCGTTAGGTTAGGTTAGGAAGGTTCGGGAAGGATTTCTTCGTCTTTCGTGCTATACCATGCTATTCGGTGGATTTCTGCGCTCTACGTTCCTCTACTATACTCTGCTCCACTCTGGGGAAGCGAGCAATAGTGGTCGTGGCACGTCAGATTGAGTTGTGTTACGTTTGGCTAGGTTAGGATTGGCTACCTTGACTTTTGTGCTATACACTGCTGTTCGTTGGATTTCTG
>NW_017083468.1:0-297 GCF_001483705.2 Eufriesea mexicana
TGACATTCTTGACAAATATCGTGGAGGGCTATCTATCTTGCATAAATAAGGATGAAAGATTTTTTTGGCTTGCTATATCCATCGCAATGGTACAGAATCTGGCTGGAAAGTTCAATTTTATTGACGTATGAGGCTTATATCGGGGTGAGCTAACTTTCTTGCATAAACATGGAGAACAGATCCTTTTGGCGAGCTGTAGCCATTGCAATGCTGTAGAATCTGGCCGGAAAATTCAATTTTATTAACATTTTCGTATAATATCGAGGTGAGTTAACTTTCCTGCATAAATAAGGAGGA
>NW_017083469.1:0-297 GCF_001483705.2 Eufriesea mexicana
GCTCTACTCCGCTATTCCGAGGATTTATACGCTCTACATTGCTGTTCTGCACTCCGGCCGACTTCATGGTGTCCAGTAATAGAGTTCTAGACACGTTTGCTTTAGTTAGGCTACGTTTCGTTAGGTTATGTTAGTTTGGGTTAGGTTTGGCCTGCTTTGCCTTTCGTGGTATATACTGTTTTTCGGCGGGTTTCTGCGTCCTAGGTTGCTCTACTATACTCTGCTCGATTCTGTGGAGGACAGCAGTAGTGTCCCCGGCTCGTCATTTTGTGTTATTCTACATTTGGCTATGTTACG
>NW_017083470.1:0-297 GCF_001483705.2 Eufriesea mexicana
ATATACACATATCTACGCAATTCCAAAGACTCAACAACTACGCGTTCTCAACCTTCTCGATACCAAATCGCAACACATCGTCTGACATACACACACGTAGACACATCTATGCAATTCCAAAGACTCTACAAATTCACGTTCTCAACCTTCTCGATTCTAAGTAACAACGCATCATCTGACACACATGTGTGCAATTCCAAAGATTCTACAACTGCACGTTCTCAAACTTTTCGATACCAAATCGCCATGCGTTGTCTAACATACACACACAGCTACGCAATTCCAAAAATTCGGCAA
>NW_017083471.1:0-297 GCF_001483705.2 Eufriesea mexicana
CCTTTCCCAAACTCGCTTGCAATAAATAATACGTTGAAATTAACGAGGTATATTTATTTTATGACGAAACCTTGCGAATATTTCTGACTACTCTCAGTAAGTGTTAATATCATCAGAACTTTCATTATTTTGGATCTAGTTAATTCGAAACACACGATTATTCGTTTTGATTTTCATATGGTAATTGCAGGTGGCGTAATGATGCCGCCTATATCGACCATGGGTCAATGTTCAGCCCATTATCAGAAGGAACACTAATTTATCGATTACAGTCAACGCCGTTCGACAAATGGTAAG
>NW_017083472.1:0-297 GCF_001483705.2 Eufriesea mexicana
TAGCATTGCTGGCCTCCTCAGAACACGGCAGAGCATATTATATAACTCTAGAGAGCAGAAATCCAGCGAAAAGCAGTGAATAGCCGAAGTATCAAAGCTCTCCTTGCCTAACCTAACCAACCGTGACATTATCGAACGTTACCTAAATCCACCTAACCGACTTGCAACACTACCGCTGACCTCCCCAGAGCCAAGTAGAGTAGACTAGGTCACAGTAGAGCACAGATATCCACGGCGTTGCAGTGTAAAGCACTAAAGGCAAAGGAATGCTGCCCCAAACTGTCCAAACCTAACCCA
>NW_017083473.1:0-297 GCF_001483705.2 Eufriesea mexicana
AACCTATGTCATCCTAACCTCACCAAACGTAATACAACCAAACGTAGCATAACACAACCTAACTTGCCGAGACCACTATTGCTGGCCTTCCGAGTGCGAAGCAGAATATACTAGAGAGCATCAGAGCGCAGAAGTCCACCGAGTAACAGAGAGTGGCGCAAAAGTCAAAGTAGCCAATCATTACCTAGCCAAACGTAACACACCCTAGCGTAGCCTAGCATAACCTAACGTTCCGAGACCACTATTACTGGTCTCCCCACATGCAAGCAGAGCCTACTAGGACCCAATAGAGAGCAG
>NW_017083474.1:0-297 GCF_001483705.2 Eufriesea mexicana
GTGGGTACATTTGGGAATTTTTTTATAAAAAAGTATTTGCTTGATCAATTTAAAAATCATACAGTGTTATTAAGTAGATATAAGAGTATAAAAGACAATTTTTTGTATATTATAAGATGGGCATAATTTGGAGTTATGAATGCAATAGTATCGTTGGCTTAAGGGGGTTTTTTAGTATCTTGCTTGACTTCTTTCAATATTTTTGAAAAATTATTGCAAAGAACTATTAAGACCTAGTATTTTGAAATTAATAGAGTATATTTGTACAGTCTTTGACTCCATTTGTTGCAATTTTTA
>NW_017083475.1:0-297 GCF_001483705.2 Eufriesea mexicana
ATATTTTCTTTAGTAATGCCAAATCACGAAAGTTTCGTCTTGGAAGGATCGTTGCTCGAAATTATGCCGATTTATGGCTTTTTCCTTTTTATTTTATTTCGTTGAAAGGAATTTTGTATGTGTTGTTTTCATTTGTATAATTCGAGATCTAATATTTTTTTTTTTTTCTTTTTTCTCTATTGAAATAGAATTCATGTATTGTGGTATTTAAGAACGTGGTGTTCGTAGTATAACAAGCGTAATATTTTCGTAGGTGATGCCAGCGAAGGTTTTGACTTGCGATCGTTGTTTGGAATT
>NW_017083476.1:0-297 GCF_001483705.2 Eufriesea mexicana
GAGGAGAGAAGAGCGCAGAAAGCCACACCATTGCAGTGTATAGCACAACATTCGAGGGTAACAGGACATCATCTGAACAAATCTAGACTAACGAAACGTAGCATAAATCAACCCTACGTACCGAGACCACTATTGCTACCCTCCCCAGAGTCAAGGAGAACATACTGGAGCACAGCGGAGCGCTGAAAACCACGGAAGAGCAGTGTACAGCACAAAAGGCAAAGACATCCTGTCCTAACATGACCTAACGTAACGTAACCAAACGAAACCTAACTCAACCACCGCGACGAGACGCAT
>NW_017083477.1:0-297 GCF_001483705.2 Eufriesea mexicana
CCTGACCTGACCTGACCTGACCTGACTGACCTGACCTGAGCAGGCCTGACGTGGCCTGACCTGTCCTGTCCTGAGCTGACCTGACATGACCTGATCTAACTTGACCTGACCTTGTATGACCTGGCCTGACCTGAACTTACCTGAACTGATATCATCTGACCTGATATGACCTGACCTGCCCGGACTGACCTGACCTGAAATGACCCGACCTGACTTGACCTGACCTGACCAGAACTGACCTGACCTGACCTGACCTGACCTGACCCGACCTGTCCTGACTGCTCTGACCTTAGCTGA
>NW_017083478.1:0-297 GCF_001483705.2 Eufriesea mexicana
GACCTAACCTCAAAGATGCAGCGAGATATCTGTACGAAATTTAATGATGAATTTCGACATTCAATAAGATATCTGTGCGAAACTTGATGATAAATTACGATGTTCTTGATAGTGAAAGAAATTAGCGAATTTCAATTGAAAACATAGATCCACTGCATAAAAAGTTTCGATATAATTTTGATTATGAAACTTTTGGTTGATATGTTCGTGTAATTGAATATTCGGGAACATCCATTTGTAACCTAACCTCCAAGATGTAGTCAGATTTCCTTTCGGAACTTAATGATGTATTTCAAT
>NW_017083479.1:0-297 GCF_001483705.2 Eufriesea mexicana
TCCGCGTCGAAAATAAAGAAAATGGGTGACGAGTAAAGGGAAGAGATACGGAATAATAGTATTAAACGATAGCAATTAATATGTCAATTAACCCTTTAATTGATGTCCCTGTAGCGAGGACATTCGTAAGTCGAAAAACACAGAAAACTACAGAAAATTACAGAAATCAAAAGTTTTTGTATTTCCACGTATTATAAGCAGTATTAAATACAACGAATCAGTTTCGACAAATTTTATTTTAATATTTATATATTGATTTTAAATCCTGCACGGAAAAATCTAGAGCGAAATCTGTCG
>NW_017083480.1:0-297 GCF_001483705.2 Eufriesea mexicana
TTAATCGAGAATGTCAACAAAATTGAATTTTCCAGTCAGATTCCATAGTACTGAAATGGCTATGGGGTGCCCATAGGTTCTTTCCTCTATGTTTATGCAACAAAATTAGCTCACCACGATAACAGTCGAATATGTCTATAAAATTGAATTTTCCGTTCAGATTCAATAGCTTTGCATTGGCAATAGCATACCAATAGAACCTTTCCGCCTTATTTATGCAACAAAATCAGCTCCACACGATATAAGTCGAAAATGGCAATAAAATTGAATTTTTATGTCAGATTCTATAGTATTGCA
>NW_017083481.1:0-297 GCF_001483705.2 Eufriesea mexicana
AAAAGTCAATGCTACCCAAGCCTAAAGCAAACCAACAAGACGTAAACAAACATAGCCTGATTCAGCATAACGAGCCGACACCGCTATTGTTGCCCTCACTGGGACAAGAAAGGAATACTAGAGCGCAGTAGGGCGCACAAAAGCTCCGAATAGCAGTGTACAGCACAAAAGTTAAAGCTATCCTAACCAAACTTACCCTAGCCCAACCTAAACGAACGTAACATGACTGGTCCTAACTTGCCGAGACCACTATTGATGCCCTGGCCCGAGTCAAGCTGAACGTATCAGAGCACTGTA
>NW_017083482.1:0-297 GCF_001483705.2 Eufriesea mexicana
TGCATAAGTAAGGAGGAAAGATTCTATTGGCGTGCTATAGCCTTTGCAATGCTATAGAATCTGTCTGGAAAGTACAATTTTATTGACAGTTTCAACTAATATCATGGTGAGCTAGCTTTCTTGCATAAATAAGGTGGAGAGGTTCTATTGACGTGCTATAGCCGCTGAAATGCTTTGGAATGTGGCTGGAGAATTCAATTTTATTCATATCTTCGACTAATACTGTGGTGAGACACCTTTCTTGCATAAGTAAGGAGGAAATATCCTATTGGCGTGTTATAGCCTTTGCAAAGGTAT
>NW_017083483.1:0-297 GCF_001483705.2 Eufriesea mexicana
TGTTATTAACAATAAATTTATTCATTTATTAGCTTTTTGTAAGTTGCGAATATATTCTAACACAAATACGTGGCTTGTTTAAGTAGTAGCTAATAATTTATTAATTCCTTTTACATTTACCGTTAATGTACATTGCAAAATATTTGTTATTAATAATAAATGTAGTAATTTATTAATTTTTTGTAAGTTATGAATATATTTTAACACAAATACGTTGTTTGTTTAGGTAGTAGATGATAATTTTTTAACTTTTTTGATTTTATCGTTAATATACGTTACAAGCTAGTTGTTATCAAC
>NW_017083484.1:0-297 GCF_001483705.2 Eufriesea mexicana
ACCACAGTAGCTGGCCGCCCCAGAGCCTAGCAGAATATAACAGGGTCAAGTAGTGCGCCGATTTCCACCGAATAACAGCGCCCGGCACGAAAGTCGAAGCTATCCTTACCGGTCAAAGCATAATATGGCCTAACCGAATGTAACGTAACTCAACATATCGCGCCGAGGACATAATTCCAGGCCTCCCCGGTGACAGGCGCAACGTAATGGTGCACTGTAGAGGGCAGGAGTCCACCAAATAACAGTGTATAGCCCAAAAGTCAAAGCTATCCTCTCCTTACCTAACCAAACGTAAGG
>NW_017083485.1:0-297 GCF_001483705.2 Eufriesea mexicana
CCATAGTCTGAGTTACGCAGCGTATGGATATGTCATGTTTGGTTAGGTTATGAGAAGGCAGCTGCGTCTTTCGTGCTGTACACTGCTATGCGGTGGATTTCTGCGCTCTACATTGCTCCGCTATACCCTACTCGCCTCTGGGAATGACAGCAATTGCGGTCGTGCCTCATTATGTTGAGATATTTTACGTTCGGCTAGGTTAGGTTTGGCAATGTTTGGTTGGGATGGCCCTGATTTTTGTGCTGCACATTGCTATTCGGTGGACTTATGCGCTCTACTGTGATCTTATGCATTCTG
>NW_017083486.1:0-297 GCF_001483705.2 Eufriesea mexicana
AGAGCAACACAGAGCGCAGATATCGTTTGAATGGCAGTGTATAGCACAGAATTCAAAAATATCCTGTTCAAACCTGGCCAAACGTAGTGTAACCAAACGTAACCGAATACGACATAAGGAGCCCTGACTACCGTTGCTGTCTTCCCAAAGGCCAGTGGAGCATATTAGAGCAACCAAGAGCGCAGAAATCCACCGAATAGCAGTTTATAGCACAAAAGTCGGAGCTACACTCGCTTAAAATAACCAAACGTAACATAACCAAACGTATCGTAACGCAGACTAACGTGCCTAGGCCAC
>NW_017083487.1:0-297 GCF_001483705.2 Eufriesea mexicana
AGTCGTCTCGGCTCGTTAGGTTCAGCTATGTCGCGTTCGGTTATATTTCGCTTGCATGGGTTAGGATACGATAGCTCTGACTATTGTGCTACACACTGCTATTCGGTGTATTTCAGCGCTCTACATTACTCTACTATGCTCTGCCCGACTCCCGGGATGGGAGGAATAATGCCCGTGGCACGTAAGGTTTATATAGATTGCGATTCGTTAGGTTGAGATAGGCAAAGTTTGATAAGGGTAGCTTTGGCTTTCGTGATATGCACAGCTATTCGCTGGATTCCTGCGATCCACTGTGCT
>NW_017083488.1:0-297 GCF_001483705.2 Eufriesea mexicana
AAAGTCAGGCCGGGTCAGGTCAGGTCAGGTCAGTCCGGTCAGGTCAGGCCAGGTCAGGTCAGGCCAGGTCAGGTCAGGTCAGGTTATGTCAGGTCAGGTCAGGTCATGTCATGTCATGTCATATCTGGTCAGGTCAGGTCAGTCCGGTCAGGTAAGGTCAGGTCAGATCAGGTCAGGTCAGGTCTGGTTAGGTCAGTTCAGGTTAGGTCATGTCAGGTCAGGTCAGGTCAGGTTAGGTCAGGTCCGGTAAGGTCACGCCAGGACAGATCAAGTCTGGTCAGGTCAGGTCAGTTCTGG
>NW_017083489.1:0-297 GCF_001483705.2 Eufriesea mexicana
ATAGCACAAAAGCCAAAGCCATACTAACCAAAACTGAACAAACGTTGCCTAACCAAACGTTACATAGCAAAACATATTGTGCCGCGACCGCTATTGCTGGACTCCACATTGTCGAGCAGAGTTTAGTATTGCAATGAAGAGCGCAGGAATCCACGGAGTAGCAGTGTGTAGCACAAAGGTCAAGGTTATCCTATCCTAACCTATCCAAACGTAACATAACCAAAGGCAGCCTGACTACAACTAACCGGCCTACAACACTATTGCTTACCTCCCCAGAACCAAGCAGAATATACTAGC
>NW_017083490.1:0-297 GCF_001483705.2 Eufriesea mexicana
GGATGGCAGTGTATTCCACAAAAGTCAAAGGTTTGCTAACCAAACATAAATAACCTAACCTGAACAAACTCAACGGAAACAGCCGGACGTGAGGAGACCACTATCTCTGGCCACCCCAGAGCCAAGCAGTTCATGACAGCGCAGTGTAGAGCGCAGAAATCCACCGAATTGCAGTTTAAATCTCAAAAGCCAAAGTTATCCTATCCTAACCCAACAAAACTTAACACAACCAAACGCAGCATAACACAGACCAACATGCGCAGACCACTATTGATAGCCTCCCCACAGCCAATCAGA
>NW_017083491.1:0-297 GCF_001483705.2 Eufriesea mexicana
TGCTATGCTCCGATAATCGGTGGATTTTTGCGCTCTACATTTTTCTAATATTCTCTGCTTGGCCCTGGGTGTCCAGCAATAGTGGGCGCGGCACGTTAGGTTTGGTTATATTACTTTAGGATACGTTAGGCTACTATGTGTTAGGTTAGGATAACTTCGACCATTGTGATACACACTGCTGTTCTATGGACATCTGCGCACTACGGTGCGCTATCGCACATTGCTTGTCTCTGAGGACGCCGGCAGTAGTGCTCGCGGCACGTTTGGTTGAGTTATGTTGCGTTCGGTTATGTTAGG
>NW_017083492.1:0-297 GCF_001483705.2 Eufriesea mexicana
AGTGCAGGTTGCGTGTAAAACGTTCGAGAGAGCATTCCATTGAATCAGTAACGAATTCGATATACAATTCTTGCAATAATTCGTTTAGAACATGCTGTCAAAGACGCAGAATTATACTCAAAGGAACGAATTCAAGGTATCGTAAAATAAATTGCTCTACACGTGGCTATTTTAAAAGAAATAATAGCTTCACAGCATAAAAAGTGCAATAAATATAGAATTAGATGTATTCCTTATAACCATTACATCAGCGTATACCAACATTTCTCTAAAGAATTGGAGCATAATTTTGAACCA
>NW_017083493.1:0-297 GCF_001483705.2 Eufriesea mexicana
CAGTTAGGTGACGTTTGGTTATGTTACTGTTGGTTAGGTTAGGAGAGGATATCTGTATTTTAGCGCTATATCCTGCTGTTAGGTGGATTTCTGCTTGCTACGGTGCTTCAAAGTTTACAGCTTGTCTCTGGGAAAGCCTGCGATAGTGGTTTCTGCAGGTTATGCTGAATCATGTTGCATAAGATAAGGTTCGGTTTGGCTACGTTTTATTCTGTGTAGCTTTATCTTTCGCTTTGTACACTGATATATGTCTGTTTTCGGCATTATACTGTGCTCTAGTATATACTGGTTGGCTCT
>NW_017083494.1:0-297 GCF_001483705.2 Eufriesea mexicana
CTAATACTCGTTGGATTTCTGCCCCCTACTGTACTCTAATATGTGCTGCTTGAAGCTTGAGAGCCCAGAAATGGTGGTCTCGTCTCGTGAAGTTTCGTTAGTCCTGAATTGGCTTGGTCAGGCTGGGCCATGTTTTGCTTTCATATATTCGACTTTTGTGCTATACGCTGCCATCTTGTGGCTATCTGCGCTCTACTCTGCTCCACTTTATTCCGCATGGCTCTGGAGATTCCAGCAATAGTGGTATCGGCGCGTTAGGTTCAGTTAGGATACGTTCGACTGTATTCCGTTTGTATA
>NW_017083495.1:0-297 GCF_001483705.2 Eufriesea mexicana
ATTATGAATATACCTATTCTCTGGCAAGCAGATGGCTGTACTTGCCATTGGATTGAAGGCGTCTGGCAATCTATTCACCAAGCTATAAAGGGTTATAGATTTTGAATAGAACTATTCCCTGGCAAGCAGATGGCTGTGCTTGCCATTGGTTGAAGGCGTTAAGCGACCTATTCACCAAGATATAACAGGTTATAGATTTTGAATAGACATAATCTCTGGCAAGTAGATGGCGGAACTTGCCATTGGATTGAAGGCGTCAGGTGATCTATCCACCAAGCTATAACAGGTTATAGATTT
>NW_017083496.1:0-297 GCF_001483705.2 Eufriesea mexicana
ATCAGCAAGAGCGAATAGCATATAACTTCAAGGTGCAGGATCGAAGTTTCATGATTGAGCCATTCAGAGATCACAGTTTCGATGATCCAACGAGGAGTTTATAGTTCGGACCAGCTACTGAAACTCGAGACTCGCGTGAATAAAACAATTATAGAGCCTAATATTACCCTGACAGATCGCAAAGACAACGTCGAGCCTAAAAACCCCAAGTCTCTGTCAAACTGACCGAGATTCGAGTTTCGATGATCCAACGAGGAGTTTAGAGTCCTGATCAGTCACTGAAACTCGAGATACGCG
>NW_017083497.1:0-297 GCF_001483705.2 Eufriesea mexicana
TTATGATTTGTTCGCTAATGATTAATTTGTCTTCAATGCTGTACGCTGCTGTTCGGTCGATTTTTGCGCTCTACATTGCTCCTGCATATTCTGTCTCGCACGGGGATGCCGGCAGCCGTGGTCTACGCACGTTAGATTGAGTTAGGTTGCGTTCGGTTGTGTTAGGTTAGTTTGGGAGTGTGTTAGTGGATACGGCTTTTCAGCCATACAGTGCTAGTTTATGTACTTCTGCGCCCAGATCTCTTATAACATATTCTGCTCGTCTATGGGGATTGCAGAGAAATTGGTCGCGGAGCG
>NW_017083498.1:0-297 GCF_001483705.2 Eufriesea mexicana
GTAAAATTGAATTTTCCAGCGAGATACCAGAGCATTGCAATGGCTATAGCACGCCAATAGATTGTTTCCTCCTTATTTATGCAAGAAAGATAGCTCTACACGATTTTAGTCGAAAATGGCAATAAAACTGAATCTGCCAGGCACAGACTATATCATTGCAATGGCTATAGCACGCCAGTAGAATCTTTCCTCCTTATTTATGCAAGACAGATAGCCTACCACGATATTAGACGAAACTATCAATAAGATTGAACTTTCCAGGCAGATTTTACAGCATTGCAAGCCTATAGCACGCCA
>NW_017083499.1:0-297 GCF_001483705.2 Eufriesea mexicana
CTCCGAACGGCAGTGTATATCACGAAAGACTGAGTTAATCTGACCGTGCCTAAGCTCTCCTTACCTAATCAAACGTAACATAACAAAACCAAACATTTCGCGACACTATTGCTGGCCTCCGCGGACCCAAGCAGGAAATATGAGGACACAGTAGACCGCAGAAGGCCGCGGATAGGGATGTATAGCACAACGGTATAAAGAATCCTATCCGAACCTCCCAAACGTAACACAACCGAACGTAGCCCAGCTCGACCTAACGTGCCGGGACCACTACTGCTGGCCACAACAGAGCAATGC
>NW_017083500.1:0-297 GCF_001483705.2 Eufriesea mexicana
AGGCCGGTTAAAGTCAGGTCAGGTCAGGTCAGGTCAGGTAATGTCAGGTCAGGTAAGGTCAGTCCAGGTCAGGTCTGGTCAGGTCAGATGATGTGAGTTCAGGTCATTTCAGGTCAGGCCAGGCCAGGCAAGGTCATGTCAAATTAGATCAGGTCATGTCAGGTCAGGTCAGGTCAGGTCAGGTCAGATAAGGTCAGGTCAGGCCAGGTCAGGTCAGGTCAGGTCAGGCCAGGTCAGGTCAGGTCAGGTCGGGTCAGGTCAGATGATGTCAGTTCAGGTCAGGTCAGGTCATGTCAG
>NW_017083501.1:0-297 GCF_001483705.2 Eufriesea mexicana
CACAACCTAACCGAACGTAGCCGGCTCATCGTAGCCCGGCGAGACCGCTATTGCTGGCCTTGCCAGAGCCAAGCTGAGAATATTAGATCACTGTAGGGCGGAGATGTCCACCTAAGAGCAGACTGTGGCACTAAAGTCAATGTTACCCCCTCCTAACGGAACCAAATTTAACATAACCAATCGTAACCTAACTCAGCCTAACGTGTCGCGAACAATACTGCTGGCCTCCACAGTGCCAAGCAGAACAAATCAGTGGGGTGTAGAGCGCAGGAATCCCTGGAATCACAGTGTATTTCA
>NW_017083502.1:0-297 GCF_001483705.2 Eufriesea mexicana
CAATGGTTATAGCTTGCCAATATAATCTTTCCTCCTTGTTTATGCAAGAAAGTTAGCTCACCTTGATATTAGTCGAAAATGTCAATATAATTGAACTTTCCAGCATGATACTATAGCATTGCAAAGCCTATAGCACGCCAATAGAATCTTTCCTACTTATATATGAGAGAAAGTTATCTCACCACGATATTAGCCTAAAAAGTCAATAAAATTGAATTTTCCAGGAAGATTCTATTGCATTGGAATGCCTATGGCACGCCAATAGAATCTATCCTAAATATATATGCGAGAATGTTA
>NW_017083503.1:0-297 GCF_001483705.2 Eufriesea mexicana
AATGACACAAGAGGGACACATTATCCCTGGTGATATTTACAATTGACATCACTGTATTGGGTGGAGCCATTATCACTGTACTACAGACCATGGCTTATTTATTCACCGATGGCGAATATTCTAGAGCAATTCTAGAATAAAAAAGTACCGATCCATAGCAACTCGATGTATTACTAATTGACAACACAGTGGTGAGTACTGTCATTATTACATTAGTGTGGCCGCAGGTTTTATTCCTTCACTGACAAATTAATTTCTCCAGCATTTGGGGATTTGTCAATGTATATAAAAGCTGCG
>NW_017083504.1:0-297 GCF_001483705.2 Eufriesea mexicana
GTAGTAGTAGTACCTAGCAGGTCCTGCCTTAGGTAGAGAGACTATTGGAAAATTTGGAAGTTCCATGTACAAGAAATTTGCGAGAAAGTCCTCGAACCTTCTTCAAGTAGGAATCCCTCTACTGGCAAGGGTGAGAATGATATCGCCAAACATCCGACAAAATTAACCAAGATATCGAAGAAGATATCCAAAATAGGACCTAAATACTGTCACAGACTCCAATCAATACGAACCAAAATCAAGCGTACCTTTGACATTTGGAACGTTTCTGTAGGAATTACAAACTCTGCTGGTTTG
>NW_017083505.1:0-297 GCF_001483705.2 Eufriesea mexicana
GCAACGGCCGTTTCGGCACGTTAGGAAGAGTTAGGCGGTGTTTGGTTATATTCTGTTGGTTTGCGTAGCAATGAACTTTCTGATGTACAGCGTGATTCTATGGCCTTCTGTGTTCGACGCAACACTAACGTGTTCTGCTCGGCTCTGGAGAGTAAAGCAATAGTTGTCAATTCATGTTAGACTTAGTTAGGTTACGTTTGGCTAGGTTATGACAGGCTACCTCGACTTTTGTGCCATACAATACAGTTCGTTGCCTTCCTGCGTCCTAATGTGATCTCATATGCTGTGCACGGCTCT
>NW_017083506.1:0-297 GCF_001483705.2 Eufriesea mexicana
TAACTAAACGAAGGCTAACTCAACATATCATGGCGAGACAACTACTGCTGGCCTCCACGGAGAAAAGAAGAATGGACTAGAGCACAGTAGATCGCAGATATCCACCCCATCGCAGAGTAAGGCGCAGAAGTCGAAGATACTTTAACCTGACCTGACTTACACTAACCCAAACAATCGTAGCGTAACCCAACATAACGTGCCGCGTCCACTGCTTCCGGCCTTCCCTGAGCCAAACAGAATATTGTAAATCGCAGTAGATCGAAGGCATCCACCGAAAGCTTTGTATGGCACGAAAGC
>NW_017083507.1:0-297 GCF_001483705.2 Eufriesea mexicana
AAGATTGAATAATCTATAAACTGGTTTAAATAGATCTTCTGGTGCCTTGGTTGATTTTCTTCGTTACCTTGGAAAAATTATTGCAGCGAATCATTAAGTTCTTACGTTTCAAAATTAACACGGTGTGTTTGTATGGTTTTGGACTGTATATACTGAAATTTTTGTTACAAAAGATTGAATAATCTATAAACTGGTTTAAATAGATTTTCTGGTGTCTTGGTTGATTTTCTTCGTTACCTTGGAAAAATTATTGCAGCGAATCATTAAGATCGTATGTTTCGAAATTAACAGAGTTTG
>NW_017083508.1:0-297 GCF_001483705.2 Eufriesea mexicana
TTGGTTAGGTTAGGTTAAGTTTTGCTAGGACAGATGCAACTTCCAAGCTATACACTACTATCCGTTTGATCCCTGTGATCTGCTGCGCTCTATTATATTCCGCTTGGCTATGTGATGGCCAGCAGTAGTGTGCTCGGAACGTTAATATGCGCCGTGTTACGTTCGGTTAAGTTAGGTTGGACAAGTTAGGTCAGGATATCTATGGCTTTTGTGTTATTCGGTGCAATGCGGTGAAGTCTTACGCTCTACTGTGCTCTTGTACCATCTGCTTGCCTCTCTGGAGGCCAGAAGTAGTTG
>NW_017083509.1:0-297 GCF_001483705.2 Eufriesea mexicana
TACGGTAGGGAGGAATTCTCTGCGGTAAAGTGCGTTTTCTGGCGCGTGTGATAGCTCCATTCTGTGCGTGTGGTGCGTGGGGCACGTGGCCGGGGACTCGCGTCGCGAAGTGTGTCGTGGTGCCGATAAAAATTGAATTTGTATGGAAGCTTTTTTTTCTTTATTCCTGGCATCGACGAAGTTGTGGACGCCGCTACGACGCAAGTACGCGAGGGACGGTTCCCATTGTCTGCCGCGGAGCAGCGCGCCTGCCCAGCGACGGATACCTGGGCCGAGGGTCACGGCATAATGCAAGCG
>NW_017083510.1:0-297 GCF_001483705.2 Eufriesea mexicana
CGTACGCGGCACATTAGGTTTAGTTAGGTTACGTTTGGTTATCGTTACCGTTGGATTCGTTAGAAGAGGATAGCTTTGACTTTAGTGCTATAGTCTGCTATTAGGTGGATACGTGCGCTCTACAGTGCTCTAATATTTTCAGCATTGCTCTGGGAAGACCAGCAATGGTGGTCTCGGCAGGTTATGCTGAATCGTGTTACGTACGATTAGGTTGGGTTTGGCTATGTTTGATAAGTGCAGCTTTAACTTCTTTGCTGTACAGCGCTATTCGGTGGCTTTCTGCGCTCTACTCTGCTC
>NW_017083511.1:0-297 GCF_001483705.2 Eufriesea mexicana
CATTCCCGTGAAATGTCAGGGATTGCATTACTCATCACTGACGAATATTAAGTGTTATGGAAGTGTGCTTAATGTAACCTATCTTTCCAGGCGTCGCGGAAATGCGGTCCTTTCTTGTTCGTGCCATTCCATTGCTGCAAGTACGGTATCGCGTGGACTGAAATTTATAAAGGTATAGTTAACACTAGGTTTGTAATAAATGTATGCATTTGAAAATTCAATACTGTATATTAATAATCGTGGACTTACTTCGAACAGTGTAACTAGTAATACTGAATTAATAATACCAATACTAAT
>NW_017083512.1:0-297 GCF_001483705.2 Eufriesea mexicana
ATCCAATGGCAAGTACAGCCATCTTCTTGCCAGAGAAGAGGTCTATTGAAAATATATAGTCTGCCATAGCTTGGTGAATAGATCGCCTATCGCATTGAATCCAATGGCAAGTACAGCCACCTTCTTGCCAGAGCATAGGTCTATCCAAAATGTATAACCTGTTATAGCTCGGTGAATAGATCGCTTAACTCCTTCAATTAAATGGCAAGTACAGCCACCTACTTGCCAGAGAACTGGGTTATACAAAATCGAAAACCTGCTATTGCATGGTGAACAGATCGCCTAACGCATTCAATC
>NW_017083513.1:0-297 GCF_001483705.2 Eufriesea mexicana
TACATACACCCATACACTCATCCATACATACATGCATAGATACATCCGTGCATACATCCATACGTACATCCATACATCCATTCATACATACATCCGTACATTCACCGCGCCATACACGCATCCATACATCCATCCATCCGTCCACCCAACCATAAATCCATCTAATCATACATCCATCCATCCATACATCCATACATATATACATCCATACAACCATACATCCGTCGATCCGTCCATCCATACAGCTATCCATCCATAAATCCATCTATCCACACAGCTATCCTTCCATACATCTAT
>NW_017083514.1:0-297 GCF_001483705.2 Eufriesea mexicana
ACTACTGTCCGGCGGACATCTGCTCCCTACATTGCTCTACTATACTCTGCTCGATTCTGGGGAGCAAGCTATATATATCGTGGCAAACTATGTTGGATTAGGTTTCGTTCGGTTGGCCAAGGTTAGGGCAAGTTTGGTTATTGCCACTTTGACTTTCGTGCCATACTCTGCTATTCGGTGGATCTCTGTGACCCGCTGCGCTCTACTACAGACTGCTTAGCTACGGAGAGGCCAGGAGTAGTGGTCGCCGCACGTTACTGTCAGCTAAGCAACGTTCGTTTGGGCTAGGTTATGTCT
>NW_017083515.1:0-297 GCF_001483705.2 Eufriesea mexicana
TACCTCAATCCATCCATACATCCGTCCATCCACACAACCATTTATCCATACATACATCCATCCGAACATCCATCTTTCCATACATCTATCCATCCATATATCCATCCATCCATACATCCATACGTCCATACATACATACATCCATACATCCATACATGCATACATTCATACATTCTTACATCTATACATTCACACATACATACATATATACATGCATAGTCCATACATCCATACATACATCCACCCATCCACCCATCCATAGATCCATCCAACCATACATCCATCCATCCATACATA
>NW_017083516.1:0-297 GCF_001483705.2 Eufriesea mexicana
TAAATTCTAGCGAGTGATACCAAAGTTAACCCATTTGCATCATGACTGTACTTAAGGTGCCGTGTTCAGACATCAGCGACGTTCAACTGACTAGTCCGTATCAGCACGCGCGTATCAGCACCTACTCATAATGGCAGTTAAAAGGATTTTCACGTGATCTGTGGCATATGAAAAATATTCAGCAACTGATAATGGAGTCAGCTCGCGAAATATTCCGCGCTCGGTGATATGCGTCAGTCGCAGCTCGCGGAATATTCCGCGCTCGGTGATAGACGACAGTCGCAGCTCGCGGAATAT
>NW_017083517.1:0-297 GCF_001483705.2 Eufriesea mexicana
CGGAGAGCTATGACTTTTGTGCTATGCACTGCTATTCCGTGGATTTCTGTGCTCCACTGCGCTTCAATGTTCTCTGCTTCGCGCTCCGGAGGGCCAAGAGTAGTGGTCGTGGTGCTATTGATCTTGCTAGGCTGCGTTTGGTAACGTTACGATTGGTAAGGATAGGTATGGGTGGCTGTATCGTTTGTGCCGTACACCGCCCTTTGGTGGATTTCTGCGCTCTTCGACGATGTACTATGCCCTACTCGACTCTCTGGACGCCAGCAATATAGGTCGAGGCTGGTTAGATTGTGTTAG
>NW_017083518.1:0-297 GCF_001483705.2 Eufriesea mexicana
AGAGTCGAAGCTGTCCTAACCTAACACAACGCAACCTAACCCAGCCAAAAGTAATCTATCTCAAACCAATGTGCGGCGAACACTACTGCCGGCCTCCAGAGGGTCAGGCAGAGTATAGTACAGCAATGTAGAGCACAATAATCCACCGCAATGCAGTGTATAGCACAAAAGCCAAAGATATCCTAACCTAACCTGTCCAAACCTAGCCAAGCCAAGCGCAACCTAACTAAACATAACGTGCCGCGAATAATATTTCTGGTTTCCAGAGAGGGACGCAGCGTATATTAGAGCAATGTA
>NW_017083519.1:0-297 GCF_001483705.2 Eufriesea mexicana
AAGTCTATCGTAGTTAAAGGGTTAAAACTGACTCTTACAATTGACTTTCATAAACTGTCTTTGCACACTGCCTTTCCAAACTGTCTTTGCAAACTGTAACTGATAGACTGCAACTGATAGACTGTCCTTGCACACTGTCACTTTCGTCCTAAGCCCAAACACTCTTGACAATCTTTTTAGGGCCATACTCATTCCATTCCTACGTTTATTTATTTATTTTTCTTTATTTCGTGTTACTTTCGTGGATTAATGTTTTTAGTTTTGGCTCTTTCAAGAAATCTTGTAATAGCTTCCTGT
>NW_017083520.1:0-297 GCF_001483705.2 Eufriesea mexicana
TTATGTTGCCTTTGGATATGTTACGTCTGGTATAGTTGGGGCAGTGTAGCTTTGACTTTTTTGATATACACGGGTGTACAGAGGATTTCTGCGCTCTATGGTACTCTAATATATTGAGCCTGGTTCTGGGGAGACCGGGAACTGTTGCCCCGACACGGAAGATTTTGTAAGGCTACGCTTGATTAGGCTGGGTTGTGTTAAGTTTGGTTAGGGTGTCCATGACCATTGTGCTCTACACAGTTGTTCGGTCGATTTATGGGCTCTGCATTGCTGTACTTGCATCTGCTAGTTTCTGGG
>NW_017083521.1:0-297 GCF_001483705.2 Eufriesea mexicana
ATCCATAAATCCTTCCATTCGTACGTCTACCATTCGATACATCCATCCATCCATACATCCATATATACATACATCCATGCAACCATAGATTCATGCTTCCATACACCTGTACATCAATACATCCATCCATCCATTTATTCTGCCATCCACACATACATCCATCCATACATCCATCCATCCACACCCCCATACACCCAAAAATCAATACATCCATACAAATATACATCCATAGACTCATACATACGTACATCCGCCCATCCATGCCTCAATCCATCCATACATCCATCCATCCATACA
>NW_017083522.1:0-297 GCF_001483705.2 Eufriesea mexicana
ACCACTATAGCGGGCTTCCTGAGAGTCGAGCAGTGCACAGCAGAGCAATATGAAGCACAGAAATCGACCGAAGAGAAGTGTACAGCACAAAAGCCTAAGCTAACCTCTCCGAAACTAGCCTAACGTAGCATAGCCAAACGTAGCCAAACTCAGCCTAACGTCACGAGACCACTATTGCAGGCCTCCCCAGAGTAGGCCAGAGTATAGTAGAGCAACGGAGAGCTTAGGAATCCCCCGAATAGGAGTGCAGAGCACAGAAGTCGAAGCTAACATATCCTAAACAATTCAAACGTAATA
>NW_017083523.1:0-297 GCF_001483705.2 Eufriesea mexicana
CTATCTTCCTTGCATAAGTAAGGAAGAAAGACACTTTTTGAGTGCTATAGAAATTGCATTGATATAGAATGTGGCTGAAAATACAGTTTTGTTGACATTTTCGATTACTATCGTGGTGAGATAACTTTCTGGCATAAATAAGGAGGAATAATTCTATTGGTGTGCTATAGCCACTGCAATGATATAGAATGTGGGTGGAAAATTCACATTTATTGACATTTTCGGCTATTATCCTGGTGAGCTATCTTTCTTCCATAAATAAGGAGGAAGTATTCAATTGGTGTGCTATAGCCGTCG
>NW_017083524.1:0-297 GCF_001483705.2 Eufriesea mexicana
TCTGTGCTCTACTGTGCTCTATCATTTTCAGTTTGTCTCTGGTGAAGCCAGCATTAGAGTTCACAGCACGATAGGCTGTCTTAGGCTAGGTATGATGAGGTTACGATTGGTAAGGTTAGAAAGGGCTATGTTTGGTTGGGATCGCCTTTGCTTTCGTTCCATAGACTGTTGTTTGGTGGAATCCAGTCCTCTACTGCGCTCCACTCTAATCTGCTATTGTGGAGTGGCCAGCAGCAGTGGAAGCAGCGCGTTACGATTTGAATGGCTACGCTTGGTTAGGTTAGGAAAGTTTGGGTT
>NW_017083525.1:0-297 GCF_001483705.2 Eufriesea mexicana
CACACTGATATTCGGCTGATTTCTGCATACTGCTGTGATCAAGAATGCTCTATCTCGCTCTGGGGAGGACGGTATTGGTGGCCGCGGCGCGATAGATTGGGATAGGTTGCGTTCGGTCAGGTTAAGTTTGCCTGTGTTAGGTTAAGGTAGCTTCGACTTTTCTGCTATAAACTGCGGTTGTATGTATTTCTGCGCTCCAGCCTCCTCTAACATGCCCTGCTTGGCAATGTGCAGGCCAGCAACACTGATCACGGCACGTTTGGTTTAGTTAGATTACGTTCGGTTATGTTCGGTTAA
>NW_017083526.1:0-297 GCF_001483705.2 Eufriesea mexicana
CAATATCTGTTTAAAAGATATTTTGAAGGGGAATTAAGCTAACAAGGAGAGTGCAGGTGCTTCGGGTCACCGATTTAATTGATACTCTGCAGGTTTGTAGATATCGTCATACAGTTTAAGAAAATGAATCATTATAGCGGCAAATGCTCAATAGTTTTTGAAGTATTTCCGATTAAAGTTTCATCACTTGTTTAAGTACAGATTTATTTCCATCATTTTACAAGTGCAGTCGTGGCGTAACAGGGATACATGAAAATTCCTATGGTAATGGACCGTGGTTCGATTCTCGTCCGATAG
>NW_017083527.1:0-297 GCF_001483705.2 Eufriesea mexicana
TGTCGTTACGTCCAGTTAGGATACGTTTGGTTGTGTTACGATTGGCCATGTCACGATCGGATAGCTTTGACTTTTGTGCTACACACTGCAATTCGGCAGATATCTGCGATCTATTGTGCTCCAGTATATTCTTGTTGGCTCTTGGGAAGCCAGTAATGGTGGTCTCGACGCGTTAGGTTTTATAAGGTTAAGTATGTTCATGATAAGTTTGGCTAGGTTAGGACACGACAGCCCAGACATTTGCGCTATACACCGCTATTCGGGGTGTTCTGCTTCCTACCGTGCTCTAACAAGTTC
>NW_017083528.1:0-297 GCF_001483705.2 Eufriesea mexicana
TCGCGCAGAGCATAGTAGAGCACAGTACAGCGCGGAAAGCCGCTAAATAGCAATGTATAGCACAAAAGTCATAGATACCCTAACCTAACCAGACATAACCTGACCTAATCATACGTAAGATAGCTGAACCTGACGAGCAGAGACCTACACAGCTGGCTACCCCAGAGCCAAGCAAAACATATCAGAGAAGAGTGGAGCGCAGAATTTCACTGAATAGCAGTGTATAGCATAAAAGTTGAAGCCATTTAAACCAAACATAGCCCAACCAAACCTAACCAAAAGTAGCCTAATACAACC
>NW_017083529.1:0-297 GCF_001483705.2 Eufriesea mexicana
AACCTAGTTATAACAAATATATTACTCTGATTAATGTAAAATACTTTTAAAATCAAATTTATTAAAGTTTATTATTTATTATTCTAATTCAAATTAGAAATTATTTAATATATTAATATAGAAGTTTGAAAAGTAAATATTGTATATCTGTTAAATTTTTAAAAACAGATATACAATCCATCGAAACATTATTGAATGATATTTATTACTTTACACTTAGTGGCTGGCTCTTGCATATAAATATTACTCATGTTTGTAAGTCTCCTGTAATAAGAAAAAAACCTTCATCAATAATAT
>NW_017083530.1:0-297 GCF_001483705.2 Eufriesea mexicana
ACAGCGCCAAGCAGAGCAAATTACAGCACTGCAGAGCGGAGAAATCCACCGAATAGCAGTGTACAGCACAAGGTCAGAAATGTCCTATTCTAACCTAACAAACCTTAATATAACAAAACGTAACTTAACTCAACGTAACGCGCCTAGACGACTACTGCTGGCCATCCCAGGGCACAGCGGAAAATATTAGGGCACAGTAGAGCGCAGAAATGCACCGAAAAACAGTGTACAGTACAAAAGTGTCAAGCAATCCACTCATAGTATAACAAATCGTAGCAGAACCAAATGTAACCTTAC
>NW_017083531.1:0-297 GCF_001483705.2 Eufriesea mexicana
CAGATTCTATGGAATTGCAGTGGGTATAGGGCGCCAAAAGTATCTTCCCTCCTTATTTATGCAGGAAAGTTAGCTCACCACGATATTAGACGAAAAGGTCACTAAAATTGGATTTTCCAGACATATTCTACAGCATTGCAATGGCTATAGCACGACACTAGTATCTTTCCTCCTTATTCATGCACGAAAGATAGCCCATCACGATATTAGTCGAAAACGTCAATAATATTTATATATCCAGCCAGATTCTACAGCATTTCGATGGCTATATCACGCCAATAGTATCTATCGTCCTTA
>NW_017083532.1:0-297 GCF_001483705.2 Eufriesea mexicana
GAGAAGAAAAAGGTGAGGTTATGCCTATAAAGTGTTTCGAAACTATAGTTCATTCGACTCTACTAGTGTTATTACAGAGTCTGTAATATTGGAAAATAAAGGAAGGAAAGTTACTGTGACAATTGTAGAAATAGATTCACACATACGTATGATGTTTTCTTTCCTCGAAATGAATTTAGTTAATTTATTATCAGTAATGAAGAAATAATATTTTATTTGAATTGAAAAGAATTATTTATTTAACACTAGAACTACCAGCACAGTGAAAATAACTGGTCCCAGAATTTTCCTTTTTGC
>NW_017083533.1:0-297 GCF_001483705.2 Eufriesea mexicana
CATACCACGACGACAAATTGTGGCCCCTCCAGAGCCAGGCAGGGTATATTATAGGAGAGCAGATTGTAGGAATCCATAGAATAGCAGTGTATAGCAGAAAAGTCAAAGGTACACTAGCCTGAGCCAAACTAACCTGAACTTTCCGAACGTAGAATAGCTCAACGTAACGAGCCGCAGCCACTACTGCTGACGTCCCGAGAGGCATGCAGAACATATTAGAGTAGAGTAAATCGACGAAGACCACAGATAAGCAGTGCATAATTGAAAGCCGATGCTACCCTAATCTAACACGTACTA
>NW_017083534.1:0-297 GCF_001483705.2 Eufriesea mexicana
GGATTGAAGGCGTTAGGCGATCTATTCACCAAGCTATAACGGGTTATAGGTTTTGAATTGACCGTTTCTCTGGAAAGTAGATGGCTGTACCTGCCATTGGATTGAAGGCGTTAGGTGATCTAATCCCCAAAATACGACAGCTTATAGATTTTGGATAGACCTATTCTCTGGCAAGTAGATGGCTGTACTAGCCAATGGATAGAAGGCGTTAGGCGATCTATTCACTAAGCTATAACAGGTTATAGATTTTGAATATACCTACTTTCTGGCAAGCAAATGTCTGCTCTTGCCATTGAA
>NW_017083535.1:0-297 GCF_001483705.2 Eufriesea mexicana
TATCGTGGTGAGCTATCTTCCTTTCGTAAGTAAGGAGGAACGATGCTTTTTGAGTGCTATAGCCATTGCAATGCTATAGATTGTGGCTGGAAGATATAATTTTGTTGACATTTTCGACCAATATCGTGGTGATCTAACTTCCTTGCGTAACTAAGGAGGAAAGATGCTTTTTGAGTGCAATAGAATTTGCAATGGTATAGAATGTGGCTGGAAAATACAATTTTGTTGCCATTATCGACTAATATCGTGGCAGCTAACTTCCTTGCGTAAGTAAGGAGGAAAGATGCTGTTTGAATG
>NW_017083536.1:0-297 GCF_001483705.2 Eufriesea mexicana
AATACTGCTCGCGGCACGTTACGTTGAGTTAGACTACGTACGGTTAGGTTACGTTAGTTTGGGTTAGGTTGGGGTATCCTCGACTTTTCTGCAATGCACTGCCTTTCTATGGATTTCTGAGATCTACTATCCTCTACTACGTCCTTTTCGGCTCCAGGGAGCCGAGCAGCAGTGATAGCGGCAAGTTAGGTAGAGTTAGGTTAGGTTCGGGTACGTTACGGTTGGCTACGTTAGGACAGGGTAGCTTTCACTTTTATATAATGCACTGACATTCGGCGTATTTCTGCGCTCTACTGT
>NW_017083537.1:0-297 GCF_001483705.2 Eufriesea mexicana
ACCAAGCAGAGCTTATAAGATCACAGGACAGAGCAGTAATCCACCGAA
Organism: Eufriesea mexicana; assembly: GCF_001483705.2. Taxonomy (NCBI): domain Eukaryota; kingdom Metazoa; phylum Arthropoda; class Insecta; order Hymenoptera; family Apidae; genus Eufriesea; species Eufriesea mexicana. The sequence goes on from NW_017083537.1 coordinate 49, forward strand.
TAGCAGTTTATAGCAAAAAAGCCAACGCCATTCTATCCCGACTTAACCAAACGTAACATAAATTGACGTAACGTTTCCCAACCTGACGTGCCTCGAAATCTATTGCTGCTCTCACGAGAACGAAGCAGAGCATAGCCGAGTAATAAAGAACTCTGAAATCTTCCGAACAGCAGTGTACATCTCGATAGTCAAATCTATCCTAACCAAACCTAACTGAACCTATCATAACCAAAGGTAACATGACACAAC
>NW_017083538.1:0-297 GCF_001483705.2 Eufriesea mexicana
CCTTCGAACCATACAAGCAGGCATCCATACATCCATCGATCCATACATCTATCCATCCATACACAGAACCATACATTCATTCATACATCCACACGTCCATAAATCCATCCATCCATACATCCATCGAACCATACATACACCCATACATACACCCATACATACATCCATACATACATCCATCGATACATACATCCACACAACAATCCATCCATCCATCCAGCCATACATCCATACACACATCAATACATACGACGATACATACATACATCCATACGTCCATACAAACATACATCCATA
>NW_017083539.1:0-297 GCF_001483705.2 Eufriesea mexicana
TCTGCCTGGAAAGTTCAAATTTATTGACATTTTCGACTAATATCATGGAGAGCTATCTTCCTTTCATAAATAAGGAGGAAGGATTCAATTGACGTGCTATAGCCATCGCAATGCTGTAGAATCTGCTTGGAAAGTTCAATTTTATTGACATTTAAGACTAATACCGTGGTGAGCCATCTTCCTTGCATAGGTAAGGAGGAAAGATACTTTTCGCGTGATATATCCATTGCATTGCTGTAGAATCTGGCTGGAAAATTCAATTTTATTGATATATTCGACTATTATCGCGGTGAGTTA
>NW_017083540.1:0-297 GCF_001483705.2 Eufriesea mexicana
AGAAACGCAGTGTACAGCGGAAAAGTTAAAGATACACAGTCCTGAATCAAACTAAGTCATCCTAACCTGACGCAGGGTACTCAGCATAACGGGCCGCGACCACTATTGTAGGCTTCCACAGGGCCAAGCTAATTAGAGTACACAGCAGAGAGCAGGTATCCACCGAATAAAAGTGTATAGCACGAAAGTCAAAGCGTTCCTAACCAAACCTACCTTAACATAACCTAACCAAACGTATCCTATCTCAGCCTATCGTCCCGAGACCAATATAAAAGGCTTCCCCAGAGCCAAGCAGAT
>NW_017083541.1:0-297 GCF_001483705.2 Eufriesea mexicana
AAAACACGAATATAACATGTAAATATAATTAATTTCGCACAATTACTCAATGACACGAATTCTCACTATTATATCTCAATTACAACTAACGTATCCCAAATCAGTCTTCTTTTTTCTTTTTTCTTTTATATATTACATTGAGATACACAATTCACACAACACCTCAACCATTACACGCATACATTTATCATAATAACCCAACACATATACCTAAAAGTCTATGTGACCACTACTACGTGTATATACATTTTTCATTCATTCTTTCTAATAATTCCTAACTCAAATGGCCATTTGTAG
>NW_017083542.1:0-297 GCF_001483705.2 Eufriesea mexicana
ACTTGCCAGACAATAGGTATATTGAAAATCTATAATCTGCTATAGCCCGGTGAATACATCACCCAACGCCTTCAATCCAATGGCCAGTACAGCCACCTAGTTTCCAGGGAATAGGTCTAGTCAGAACCTATAACCTGTAATATCTTAGTGAATAGGTCGCCTAACGCCTTCAACCAATGGCAAGTACAACCATCTACTTTCCAGGGAATAGGTCTATTCAAAATCTATAACCTACTATAGCATGGTGAATAGATGGCCTTACGCCTTCAATCCAATGGCAAGTACAGCCATCTACTT
>NW_017083543.1:0-297 GCF_001483705.2 Eufriesea mexicana
TTTGATAACAATTCATACACTGCGTAGAATAATAATTAATAATAAATTAATTAGGGATAAATCAATATCGAAAAATACATTGGAAAGCTCTTGAAGGATCTGCCTTTACGAAGCAATTATAAAAGTTCACAAATTAAGCGCAGGAATTGAGTAATTAATTCATTTTCTAATAAAAATTCTAAAACGAGTCGTCAGCGCCACCTGCAGTTGTGTACTGGAACTAACGGATCAGTTCCAGATAAAAATCAAAATTAATTAATTAATTACAGAATTCCTGCGCTTAATTTGTGAACTTTT
>NW_017083544.1:0-297 GCF_001483705.2 Eufriesea mexicana
ATAAAAGCACCACATATATGCCAGCTGTTCTTGAAGGCGTGACACTTTTGAACCTAATAGAACACTAAGAATGATTCTCACTTCCAAATAATACTAGACTAAAAAATTATCGGAATACGAATTCATCCATACCGCAACACAAAGCTTACCAAACATTTATATAATATCCCACTATCAGCTTTGTGTAATAAATTCGTATAGTGTAGAATAAAACTTAACTTCAGTAATACCAAATCCGTTAAAACAACTAATTTCTGACTACCTGTCATCATGATTATTTAAAAAATACACTTTTTA
>NW_017083545.1:0-297 GCF_001483705.2 Eufriesea mexicana
CTTTGCATATTTGTCGTCTTCCAGACAAAGAAATGAATGCTGATTGCCAAATTAAAATCGCTGTTGGGCTGAATTTTTTAAAGAATGTAGAAAATTTTATGATTCCATTTATTAAAATATATTAATATGTATTCGGAGCACGCAACCAGAGTTAGTAATCTATTCGAGTAACATCAGAGCCATCTGTGATGTTGGACTCGAAGCTCGAGTCCCGCAACGAGATCGGCAGTGGAGAATTCACTAATTACTCAATATCGGTGATTAATTTACGAACTTTTATAACTGCAACGTAAAGCC
>NW_017083546.1:0-297 GCF_001483705.2 Eufriesea mexicana
CCGGTCACGTCATGTCAGGTCAGGCCATTCCAGGTCGGGACGGGTGATGTCAGGTCAGGTCGGTTCAGTCAGTTCATGTCAGGTCAGGTCAGGTCTTGACAGGTCTGGCCTTCTCAGGACAGGTCAGGCCGTGTCAGGTCTGGTCATGGCGGGTCCGGGCAGTTCGGATCAGCTCGAGTCCGGACAGGTCATGTCAGGCCAGGTCAGTACAGGTCAGGTCGGGTCAGGTCATGGCAGGCCAGGCCAGGCCATGTCTGGCCAGTCCTGTTCAGGTTAGGTCATGTCATGTCAGGTCAG
>NW_017083547.1:0-297 GCF_001483705.2 Eufriesea mexicana
GCAGATTTCGACATGCAGTTCAAGAATATATATCACTATAGCCGCAACTAATCAATAGTTTTTGAGATATTTATGATTAAAGTTTTACTACTGGGTACATTATACATTTATTTTCAACACTTTACAGCTGCAGTTGTGGCTTAACGGCGACAGTCAATACTTCATAAGAGAACGACCGGGGTTCGATTCCCGTTGCCCACATAGCTTTTTCAATTTATTTTATATTTATTTTTTGTCTATGAAAATATTGTAAATAAACAATTGTAAATAAAATTTCTTAATAAAAAAATTTATCTT
>NW_017083548.1:0-297 GCF_001483705.2 Eufriesea mexicana
CAAGTAGATAGCTGTACTTGCCTTTGGATTGAAGGCGTTATGCGATCTAATCACCAAGCTATGACAGCTTATAGATCTTGGATAGACTTATTCTGTGGCACGTAGATGGCTGTACTTGCCAATGGATTGGAGGCGTTAGGCGATCTATTCACCAAGCTATAACAGTTTATAGATTTTGAATAGACGTATTCTCTGGCATGTAGATGGCTGTATTTGCCATTGGTTGAAGGCTTCATGCGATCTATTCCCCAAGCTACAACAGCTTTTGATTTTGAATAGGCCTGTTCTCTGGCAAGT
>NW_017083549.1:0-297 GCF_001483705.2 Eufriesea mexicana
TCCCCAGAGTCGAGCAGGGTATAGTACAGCAATGTAGAGCTCCTGAATCCACTAATAGCAGTGCATAGAGAAAAGTCAGAGCTATACTGACCAAACCTGACCAAGCGTAGCAAAAGCAAACGTAACCTAACTAAACCTTGCGTGCCTAGGCCACTTCTTCTGACTTCGGAGACCACATCAGGATATACCACTGAACATTAGTGCGCAGAAATTCGTCGCACAGCAGGGTAAAGAACAGAGGTCAGTGATATCCCAACCAAACCTAACGAATCCTAACATATCTAAACATAGCATGAC
>NW_017083550.1:0-297 GCF_001483705.2 Eufriesea mexicana
TTAAAGAAAATTGTGTTGGGATTTCAGTAGGGACGTAGAGAACAATGTAATCACGAATATTCACGGCCCACACTTGACGGGCACACACCGGCCGCCAGTGCTCACACGATAACAGCGACGATTACCCTCCTACGCGCGCTCATCGTGCATACGCGAAGGGTCGTATTGTTATTTAGCGGAGTCCCAGTATCGATCGAATATTGATCGCATATCTTACAAAAATTAGGATTTTTTCCTTTTCATTTAATAATAATTAAAATTTATGAATTGATACCATGAAATAGAATTTGTTTGTCG
>NW_017083551.1:0-297 GCF_001483705.2 Eufriesea mexicana
TGTATCGTTGAATGTATGTATGGTTGTATGCATGGATGTATGCATGGATATATGTATGGATGTGTGTATGGACGTATGTATGGATGACCGTATGTATAGATGAGTGCATGGATGGATGGATTTGTGGACGTATGGATGGATGGTTGAATGGATGGATGGATGTATGGAAGGATGGTTGTATGGATGGATGGAAGTATGGATTCATGGCCGTGTGGATGGATGTACGTATGGATGGATACAGGTATGGATGGTCGGATATACGGATGAATGGATGTACGGAAGAATGGGTGTATGTAT
>NW_017083552.1:0-297 GCF_001483705.2 Eufriesea mexicana
TCATCTTACCAGGCAGATTCTGCAGCAGTGCATGGCTCTAGCACTCCAAAAGGATATTTCCTCATTACTTATACAAGGAAGTTAGCTCACCACGATATTAGTCGAAGGTATCAATAAAATTGAATTTGCCGGCCAGATTCTACAGCACTGCAATGGCTATAGCACTCCAAAAGGATCTTTTCTACTTACTTATGCAAGAAAGTTAGGTCACCACCATATTTGTCGATTATGACGAAAAATTGTACTTTCCAGGGAGATTCTACAGCATTTCAATGCCTATAGCACGCCAACAGTATC
>NW_017083553.1:0-297 GCF_001483705.2 Eufriesea mexicana
CCCTCCGGAGACCGGAACACCACATAGAAGAGGCGAGTAGTACCGCGGAAGTCTATATAATCTCAGTGTATAACACAGAAGTCAAAGCTATCCTTTCCTAACCTTATCAAACGTAATATAACAAAACGTAGGCTATCACAAACTAACGGGACGAGACCACCATTGCTGGCCTCCCCAGAATGGAGCTAAATATACAAGTGCAAAGTAGAGAGTAGAAATGCACAATGTGTACAGCACAAGCGTTAAAGCCATCCTAGTCAGACATAGCATACCCTACCGGAACCAAGCGTAACATAA
>NW_017083554.1:0-297 GCF_001483705.2 Eufriesea mexicana
GTGCAAAGATCGTCAATTCCGTATCGATTTTGGCCCAGTTCCTTGCAATACCTTCCTACGTATCCATGCTACCCTTAACGCGACTGAGATGGATCACTCGGTGTGCGAGAGTCAGTCAATACTACACTCCAGTAGTCGAGGATCGAACGTGTGAGACACGTATGTACGGACGTTAACACGTTGACTGCCATGGTGGTCACCAGTGTCCGGTGATGCTACAATAATTTTTTGACTACGTTTAATTAGTAATTAACCGGGAAAATGGCCGGCGTTGGTCTCGCAGACGAGGGTAAATTG
>NW_017083555.1:0-297 GCF_001483705.2 Eufriesea mexicana
GATATTGACGCCTAACGCCACGGTATTCAGTACAGCCATCATCACAATATTGTAGCCGTTGGACTAATTTCTACACTTATGATGTAAATTTCAAGGCAAGCCTGGAGTAATCAATGCATAGTACGTCTGTGGCTAGGGTTATCTACAATTGAGAGTACGCCTGTTATTACATGTACCAGCAGAGATCAGCAACTGTTGCGATGATCTTTTCACTGATGATGTAAATTCAACAGCAGTTCCTGAATAACCATTGTATACATCAGTCGTGGGTACAGATACTGACAGCTGTCATTACTG
>NW_017083556.1:0-297 GCF_001483705.2 Eufriesea mexicana
GGATGGGTGGATGGATGCATGGATGTATGGATGCGTGTATGGAAGGGCGAATGTACGGTTGTGAGTATGGGTGGACGTAAGGATGTATATTTGGATGTATGTACGAATGTATCTATGCATTTACGTATGGGTGAGCGTATGGGTTTATGAATCGATGTATGGATGAATGTATTGATGTATGTATGGGTGTGTGGGTGTGTGGAAGTAAGGATGTATGGATGGATGGATGTATGAATGGATGGATGTGCGGATGGATAGATGTATGGATGGATGGACGTATGTATGTTTGGATGTATG
>NW_017083557.1:0-297 GCF_001483705.2 Eufriesea mexicana
AAGTTAGCTCACCACGATATTACTCGAAAATGTCAATAAAATTGAATTTTCCAGCCTGATTCTGTAGCATTGCAATGGCTGTAGCACGCCAAAAGAATTCTTCCTCCTTATTTATGTAAGAATGTTAGCTCACAACGATATTAATCGAAAATGTTGATATAATTGAATTTTCCAGCCAGATTATACCGCAATGCAATGGCTCTACTAGACCATTAGAATTCTTCCTCCTTACGAATACAAGGGAGATAGCTCACCAGGTTATTAGTTGAAAATAACAAGAAAATTGAATTTTCCAGC
>NW_017083558.1:0-297 GCF_001483705.2 Eufriesea mexicana
GAGACTCCTCCCTCCGAGTTAGCTCCCCCAAAGGGTCACCCTCGCGAGGACCCTTCCGGAGAGATGACCGCGGCCGCGTCACCCTCAGTTTATGCCGGGGAAAGCAGGGGTTACGTGAGGCCACCTCACATGGCCTGGCCCCGACTTCCTACGGCCCATCTGGAAACTAGATACTAACAGGTCCTCTAGACCTGAGTTCCAGGCGAGGACATTCTACCCTGATAAACGAGTGTCCCTCGTTTACCATTCCTACATTCATTTGAATATAATATCCATAACTAACAAGGTTGAAGTTTT
>NW_017083559.1:0-297 GCF_001483705.2 Eufriesea mexicana
ATGTCAATGAAATTGAATTTTCGAGCCAGATGATATAGCATTGCAATGGCCATAGCACGCCAGAAAAATCTTTCCTCCTTATATATGCAAGAAAGTTAGGTCACCACGATAGTAGTCGATAATGTGTTTGTAATTGAATTTTCCAGCCAGATTCTATAGCATTACCATGTCTATAGCAAACCAATAGTATATTTCACCCTTATTTATGCAAGAAGCATAGTTCACCAAGATATTAGTCGAAAATGTCATTAAAAATGAATTTTCCAACCTGATTCTATGGCAGTGCAATGGCTATAG
>NW_017083560.1:0-297 GCF_001483705.2 Eufriesea mexicana
GGCCAGGAGCAGCTGTCGCGGCACGTCATGTCTGGTTATGCTGCGATCAGTTAGGTTAGATTTGATCAGGTTAGGCTAGTGTATCTACGGCTTTTGTGACATTCACTCCAATGCGGTAAATTTCTGCGCTCTAATACGCTCTGGTTTGCTCTGCTTGGCTCTGAAGGGGGGGGGGGCAGATATAGTGATCGCGGTACGTTAAGTAGAGTTACGTTGCGTTTGGATGAGTTAAGGTTGGTTATGTTAGGATAGGCTATATTTGACTTTTCCGATATAAAGTGCAATGCGGCGGATTCC
>NW_017083561.1:0-297 GCF_001483705.2 Eufriesea mexicana
TGTCAATAAAATTGAACTTTCCAGCCAGATTCTATAGCATTGCGACGGCTATAGCAGGCCAAGCGGATATTTCCCCCTTACATACGCAAGGAAGTTAGCACACCACGATATTAGTCGAAGATGTCAACAAAATCGTACTTTCCAGCCACAAAATATATCATTGCAACGGCTATAGCACACAAAAGGCATCTTTCCTCCTTACTTACGCAAGAAAGGTGGCTCACCACGATATCGGTCGTAAATGTCAATAAAATTGAATTTTCCAGGAAGATTCTATAGCGTTGCAATGCCTACAGC
>NW_017083562.1:0-297 GCF_001483705.2 Eufriesea mexicana
TGCTGTGGTATATATATAATAAGTGAACAGATTATTCCTACGGCAACTGTGCCCTGTTCGTAAGTGCACTATGTAATGTACTGCCAATTATAAGCAACACTAGGCGTGACCGTACTATATAGTTTACCTTGAATTTATATGGAATTCACATCATCAGTGAACAGAATTGTCCAACGGCTACGATACAGTGATGATGGTTGTATTCAGTCCTGTTTTGTCAATTGCTAATGGTGATATAATGGATTTGACGTTTGTCATTCTAGAATGGCTATCAAATCTAAATCATCAAACAACAGA
>NW_017083563.1:0-297 GCF_001483705.2 Eufriesea mexicana
CCAATACCTTGTTGAGGAATCTTTTCTGCGCAAATAATGGTGGAAAGATTCCATTGGTTTGCTCTAGGCATTTCATTGCGTTATATATTGCCCGTGAAACTATATCTTATTGGCATTTCCGACCAATATCGTTGTGAGCAACCTTATCTGCATAAATAATGGGAGAAGGTTCTATTGGGTCGCTATAGCCATTGCATTGCAGTAGAATCTGACTGAAAAGTTCAATTTTATTGACATTCTCGACTAACATTGCGGTGAGTAGACGAATCTGAATAAATACGGAGGAAACATTCCATT
>NW_017083564.1:0-297 GCF_001483705.2 Eufriesea mexicana
TTTAGCTCACCACGATATCATTCGAAAATGTTAATAAAATTGAATTTTCCTGTCAGATTCTATTGCATTGCAGCGGCCATAGCATGCCGATAGAAGCCTTCCTGCTTATTTATGTAATAAAACCAGCTCACCACGATATTCGTTGAAAATGTCAATGAAATTGAATTTTCCAGTCAGAATCTATGGTATTGCAATTGCTATAACATGCCAATAGAATCTTTCCTCCTAATTTACGCAACAAAATTAGCTCACCACGATCGTAGCCGAAAATGTCAATAAAATTGAATTTTCCAGTCA
>NW_017083565.1:0-297 GCF_001483705.2 Eufriesea mexicana
TGCCTCTAGCACTCCAATGGGTTCTTTCCTCTTTATTTATGCAAGAAAGTGACCTGACCAAGATATTATTAGAAAATGTCAATAAAATTAAATTTTTCAGCCAGATTCTACAGCATTGCAATGGCAGTAGCATGCCAGAAGGATCATGCCTCCTTACTTATGCAAAGCAGTTTGCTCACCACGGTATTAATCGAAGATGTAAATAAAACTCTATTTTCCAGCCAGATTCCAGTTCATTGCAAAGGCTATAGCACGCAAATAGAACCTTTCCTCCTTATTAATGCAAGATAGATAGCT
>NW_017083566.1:0-297 GCF_001483705.2 Eufriesea mexicana
TTGCTGGCCTGCACAGGGACGAGCAGAATATACTAGAGTACAGTAGAGCGCAGAAATCCACCTCAACGCAGTGTATGGCGCAAATGTCGAAGATACCCTAACCTAACACGGCCAAACTTAACCAACACAAACGTAGTGTAGCTAAACATAATGTGACCGGAACAACCTTGTCGGCCGCCTAGAGCCAAGCAGAGCATATTACAGGACAGTAGAAGGCAGATATCCACTGAGTAACTGTGTACAGCTCAAAGGCAAAGAAGAAAATCTTAACCGACCCAAACGTAACATATCCAAACC
>NW_017083567.1:0-297 GCF_001483705.2 Eufriesea mexicana
AAATTCAATAATTTTGAAATTAATGAAAGTGACATTGTTATAAGTTAGAATATATGAAGCCATGGAGAAAAGTATAAATATGTATGTGTCATATCGATATTTGTCGAGCCATTAACGAAAGATCTCCAGTCGTGGCGCATCGTACCGACAGAACGGGACGATCCCGGTCGTATCGCTTCCATCCGGCGAAGGGGGCGGACGCCATTCGTGTCGATTCGGACAGACTGAAAGAAGGATCTATGCTCCTGTCGTTGCTAACAACATATTGTTACGGACATTCAACAGTCAAACAGCAAG
>NW_017083568.1:0-297 GCF_001483705.2 Eufriesea mexicana
ACAGAACAGCAGTCTATAGCGCAGAAGTAAATTCTATCCTATAATAACGTATCCAAACGTAATACAGACAAACGTAGCCAAACTTAACCTAACGTGCCGAGAAAATTGTTGCTGGCCTTCCCAGAGACACGCAGAATTTGCTGGAGCCCTGTAGAACGCAGAGGTCAGCCGAATAGCTGCGTACAGCACAAAAGTCGTAGCTAAACTCTCCTATCCTAGCCAAACGGAGCATTTCCGAACGTAGCATAACACATACTAACGTGGCGCGTCCACTATTGCTGGCATCCCCAGGTCTAA
>NW_017083569.1:0-297 GCF_001483705.2 Eufriesea mexicana
GTTAAGGCCAAAAACAACCAATTTCAGAGTCCTACTTTCACTAAGGACCAATGGTCATCTTTATCCGACCAAAAACTAACGTTATATGAGCACCTACAGAATTTGCGAAATGCCAGTTTCTTCCTCTCCGCCGACTTGTATTTTTCCGACATAGTTTTGTTGCTAGAACCCGTATTGTATATAGAAATCCGGGTTTCAACACTCGCCCTAATATGAACTGTGTTTATATAAGCCTTTCCTGCGCGTGTATGTGTATGTATGTAAATATCCTGTGTTTTGTGGTTTCTTAGTAGATGG
>NW_017083570.1:0-297 GCF_001483705.2 Eufriesea mexicana
ACCTTAGATATCCTGACCTTACTATTCTTACCGAACCTAACGAAACGTAACTTGACTCAACCTATCGAGCTGTGACCACTATCACTGGCCACCCCAGTTCCAAGCAGAGCATATTAGAGCACAATAGGGCGCAGAAATCAACGGAATAGCAGTGCATAGCACAAGAGTCCGAGTAGCGTCTCCTTACATAGCCAAACGTAACATATGCGAAAGTAACCTATCGCATCCTATTATGAAGGGACCACTATCGCTGGCCTCCACAGATGCAAGCAGAATGTACTAGCACTCTGTAGGGCG
>NW_017083571.1:0-297 GCF_001483705.2 Eufriesea mexicana
CGTTTGTATGCATGGATGTATGGATGTAAGAATGTATGGATGTACGGAGGCACGGATGTATGGGTTTGTGGGTGGACGAATGGACGGTTGAATGGACGGAAGAGTGGATGTATGTATGGATGCTTTTATGGATGAATGTATTGATGTATGCATGTACGTATGCATGGCTGTATGAATGGATGTATGGATGAATTTACGAATGTATATATGGATGTGTGTACGGATGAGTGCGTGGGGGTATGCATGGATGTATGTATGTAAGTATGTACGGATGTATGCATGTATGGATGTATGGAT
>NW_017083572.1:0-297 GCF_001483705.2 Eufriesea mexicana
ATGCTTCAATCATGAAAATAGTCTTGTTGGACAGTCCTAGTGTCAATATCCTAATAGCTCAATTACAAAACCAATCAAGATAGAATACTCTTTGGAGCTCACAAACACAGCTGAGAAACTCAAAACCTATTTTACTATCCTAAATGAGAGATGCTATAATGGCTATAGTATTTCCCTTACTTTCTTAGACACCAACCAATTCAGATAATAGAATAGTCGAAACTCTAGTTTGTAGATAGAAATGGACACCAATATCTTCTACATTTTTTTAACAGTTAATACATTAGTATATTTAAA
>NW_017083573.1:0-297 GCF_001483705.2 Eufriesea mexicana
AATATTAACTTAACATTACGTGCCGAGACCACTATTATTGGAATCCCTAGAGCCGAGCGGAGTTTACTAGAGCGCAGTAGTGCGCAGATAGCTACCAAATAGCAGCGTATAGCGCAAGAGTCTAATATACCATATCCCAAACTGACATAACATAACATATCCATGCGTGGGATGACTAAACTTAACGAGACGAGACCACTATTACTGGCCCTCAGAGATAGGCAGGACAAACTTGGGCACAGTAGAGCGCAGAAAGCCAACGAGTAGCAGTGTATAGTACAAAATTCTAAGCCATCA
>NW_017083574.1:0-297 GCF_001483705.2 Eufriesea mexicana
CCAGATTCAAGCACAGCACACTAGCGCACATTAGAGCGCAGAAACGCTCCGAATAGCAGTGTGAAGCAAAGAAGTCAAAACTATCATTTCCTACTATAACTGACCGTAACATAGCAAGACGTAGCATAGCAAAACATAATGCCGAGACCACAATTGCTGGCCACCCCAGAGCAGATCAGAACATATTAGCGCACATTAGAGCGCGGAAAGGCTACTAATAGCAGTGTGTACCAGGGAAGTCAAAGCTATCCTATCCTAACATAGGATAGGGATGCCAGCAATAGTGACCGCGGCACA
>NW_017083575.1:0-297 GCF_001483705.2 Eufriesea mexicana
TGGGGGCGCAGCGTCAGCCGGCACACTCTTCGCCTGGCACAAGTGCTAACCGGGCACGGGTGCATCGGGGAGTACCTGTGTCATATCGGGCGGGGACGTGAGACGCGGCGTCATCATTGCGGTGAAGGGCGCGGCACGGCGCAGCACACGCTGGAGAAATGTCCGGCGTGGGCTCGCGAGCACCGGGTACTTCGTCGCGTGGTAGGTCGGGGCCTTTCACTCTACGTCACCGTAGCGCGGATGACGGAGGGCTTAGGTGTGTGGCGTGCGGTGGCCTCCTTCTCCGAGGCGCTTATG
>NW_017083576.1:0-297 GCF_001483705.2 Eufriesea mexicana
TTTTTAGAAGTCAGTGGTCACAGGTACCCTCCGTTGCTAGAAGGGATGGTAGGAGAAGGAAGGGATGCGTTTCGTCCCTGGCCTGCTAGCGGACTCACCAGTAAGACTACCCTAGCAGGCCCTATCTTAGACTGGGATACTATTGGAAGGGCGGGAAATTATATATATAGGATTTGGAGGTTTTCCGAGGACTTGCGAGAAAGTCCTCGAAGTCGGACTCCATGTAGTGACGAAGGCGAGAGTGATGGTCGCTACATATATATGCATCGATTCGTATGGCACAGTGACGAGTTGGCC
>NW_017083577.1:0-297 GCF_001483705.2 Eufriesea mexicana
AGTTTTCTACCCCGGTTCTTCCGTGTGCCTCGCTGTTTAATAATAACTCTATCGAGAAGTATCCTACGTGGAATATTAGTCGAGAATTATCGCTCGAGATGGTGAAATTATGTTTTCCGCGATCGATCGTCTCGAATATTTTTGTCGGAATATTTTCACGGGGAAGGCAGTTTATTCGTTATATATTTATTCCCTTTATTGCATTCGCCATTCCTCGGGTCATTTGCGATCGCATTTACTCACGTACGTTTGATTTACAGACACCTTGCCTGGACGTTGTTACGCTAGGTTAGGTTA
>NW_017083578.1:0-297 GCF_001483705.2 Eufriesea mexicana
GTGGCAGTCGATCTGTTTTTTGTCGTTCTAGGATTGGTATAGAATTCAAATCATCATTGAACAGGATAATCCAATGGCTACTCTGATATATTGGTTGGTGCAGTCAGTACCGGGCTCTGAATTGGAAACATCTCAAGCCATAACCGTAACACACATTGACTATTCTACAATTACATTGGAATTTATGTCATCAGTGGACAAAGTTGTACCGTGGCAACATAAAGTGGTGATGTCTGTAATTAGTACTGTGTTTTCATATGTTAATACCTCGAGGGATGGAGGACCTTCGTTTCTTGT
>NW_017083579.1:0-297 GCF_001483705.2 Eufriesea mexicana
CGTGCAGTAGTCATAGCAATGCTGTAGAATCTGGAAGGAAAGTTCAATTTTATAGACATTTTCTACTAATATCGCGGTGAGCTATCTTTCTTTTATAAATAAGGCGGAAACATTCTGTTGGCGTGCAGTAATCATAGCAATGCTGTAGAATCTGGAAGGAAAATTCAATTTTATAAACATTTTCTATTAATATCGCGGTGAGCTAACTTCCTTGCATATGTAAGGAGGAAGAACGCTTTTTGAGTGCTATAGCCATTGCAATGACATGGATTGTGGCTGGAAAATACAATTTTGTTG
>NW_017083580.1:0-297 GCF_001483705.2 Eufriesea mexicana
TTTATTGACATTTTCGGCTGATATAGTTGTGGGCTCACATCCTTGCATTAATTAGGACGAATGCTTCTATTGGCACGCTGTACCCATTACAATGCTATAGAATCAGACTCGAAAATTCAATTTTAATGACATTTTCGACTTATATCGTGTTGAGGTGTCTTTCTTGCACAAATTAGGAGGAAAGATTCTATTGGCCTGCTGCGGCCATAGCAATTCTATAGTATCTGGATGCATAATTCAATTTTATAGACATTTTCGACGACTATCGTGGTGAGCTGACATCGTTGCATAAATAAG
>NW_017083581.1:0-297 GCF_001483705.2 Eufriesea mexicana
CTTGGTGAGCTATCTTTCTTGCATAAATAAGGAAGAAAGATACTATTGGCGTCTTATTGGCATCGCAGTGCTATGGAATCTGACTGGAAAATTCAATTTTATTAACATTCTCTTCTAATATCTTGGTGAGCTATCTTTCTTGCATGAAAAATGTGGATAGATACCATAGGCGTGCCATAGCCGTCGCTATGCGATAGAATCTTGCTGAAACAATAAATTTTATTGACATTTTCTACTAATATCGTGGTGAGCTAACTTTCTTGCATAAATAAGGTCGAAATATTCTATTCGCGTTCT
>NW_017083582.1:0-297 GCF_001483705.2 Eufriesea mexicana
ACGACTTTTGAGCTACGCACTTCAGTTCTATGGACTCCAGCGCCATATTGTGCGTTATCACACTCTACTTGTCTCCGAAATGCCAGGATTAGCGGTCGCGGCACGTTAGGATGAGTTATGCTACGTTTGGTTAGGTAAGGTTTGGCAATGTTACGATGGGATAGTCTTGACTTTTGTCTATGCACAGCTATGCGGTGAATTTCTGCGCCCCACTGCGCTATAATATGCTCTGCTTGGATTTGAGGAGGACAGCAATAGTGGTTTCGGCACGTCACTTTCAGTTAGGTTACGTTCGGT
>NW_017083583.1:0-297 GCF_001483705.2 Eufriesea mexicana
GGAGCACGCCAACAGAATCTTTCCTCCTTGTTTATGCAAGAAAGATAGCTCACCACAGTATTACCCGAAAATCTCAATGAAATTGAATTTTCTAGCCATGTTCTACAGCATTGCAATGCAAATAGCACGCCAGAAGTATCTTTCCTCATTACCTATGCAAGAAAGATGGATCTCCACAATATTAGTCGAAAATGTCAATGAAATTGAGTTTTTCAGACAGATTCTAAAGCATTTCAATTGCTACAGCTAGTAAATAGAATCTTTCTTCCTCATTTATGCAAAAAAGGTTGCTCACTA
>NW_017083584.1:0-297 GCF_001483705.2 Eufriesea mexicana
CCACTATAGCTGACATCCCCAGAGCCAAGAAAAGTAAGCTAAAGCACAGTAGAGCGCAGAAATCCGCCGCAATGCAGTGTAAAGGACAAATGTCAAAGATATCCTAACCTAATCATACATAACTTAACCTAACTGAACATAGACTAACCCAAAGTAACATGCCGATGACACTGCTGCCGGCACTCCTAGAGCCAAGCTCAACACATTAGAGCGCAGTAGAGTTCTGTAATCCGACGTATATCAGTGTGTAGCCAAAAAGCCATAGCTAGCTCCTGATAACATAGCCAATCGTAACGC
>NW_017083585.1:0-297 GCF_001483705.2 Eufriesea mexicana
CTACACACACATACATCCATAAATCCATCCACCCCTACACACATCCGTCCATACATTCATCCAAACATACATCCAAACATCCATTCACAAACCCATACACTCACCCTTACATACATGCATAGACAAATCCGCACATACATCCATACATACAACCATACATCCACCCATACATACATCCGTAAATTCGCCCTTCCATACACGCATCCGTACATCCATCCATCCATCCACCCATCTACAAATCCATCTAACCATACATCCATCCATCCATACATCCTTACATATATACATCCATACCTC
>NW_017083586.1:0-298 GCF_001483705.2 Eufriesea mexicana
ACCCTGGGCCAAACAGAATACAGTATAGCACAGTCGAGCGCAGAAGTCCTCCGAGCAGCAGTGCATAGCTCGAAGGTCGGAGATACCCTGACCAAGCTTAACCTAGCCAACCCGGACCAAACGTAACATAACCAAACCTAACGGTCCGAGACCACTATTTCTGGCCTCCCCAGGGCAAAGCATAGTATACTAGAGCACAGTATGGCGCAGAAATCCACCGCAGTGAAGTGCATATCACAAAAGTGAATGATACCCTAGCCTAACTTGTCCCAATCTAACCTATCCAAACGTAGTGTAA
>NW_017083587.1:0-298 GCF_001483705.2 Eufriesea mexicana
GTTAGGTTACGTTTGTATGTGTTAAGTTTGGATAGCTTTGACTCTTCTGCCATGTACTTCGATTCCATGGATTTTTGCGTCCTTCGCTCCTCTATTATGTTCTGCTCGGCTCTGTGGAGGCCACAATATTGTTCGCGACTGGTTATGGTATGTTAGGTTACTCATGGTCTCGTTACGATTTGTTATGTTAGGAAAGGATAGCTTTGACTATTTTGTTACACACTGCTGTTCCGTGTATTTCTGCGCTCCGCTGTGCTCTTGTATGTCCTGCTTGAATCTGGGGAGGCCAGCAGTAGTG
>NW_017083588.1:0-298 GCF_001483705.2 Eufriesea mexicana
AAACTGTATCATTGCAATGGCTATAGCACTCAAAAAGCATCCTTACTCCTTATTTAAGCAAGGCAGATAGCTCACCACGATACTAGTCGAAAGTGTCAGTAAAATTGTGTTTTCCTTCTAGGTTCTACAGCATTGCAATGCGTATAGTGCGCCAACAGAGTATTTCCTACATATTTGTGCAAGAAAGATTGCTCACCAAGATATTTGTCGAAAATGTCTATACTATTGAATTCGGCAGCCAGACACTTTAGCAATGCAATGGCTATAGCGCGCCAATAGAATCTACCATCCTTATTTA
>NW_017083589.1:0-298 GCF_001483705.2 Eufriesea mexicana
AGCACATTAGAGAAATGTAGAACGCAGAAGTACACAGAATAGCAGTATACAGCACGAACGTTAATGATATCCTACCCAAGCATAACCAATCGTCTCATAACCAAACGTAACGTAGCACAACCCATCGTGCCACGAGCACAATTTCCGGGCTCCCCAGGGCCAAGCAGGATAAGGTGTATATCAGTATGGAGCAGAAATTCACCGAAAAGCAGTGTACACTACGAAGGTCAAAGCCATCCTGACCGAACCCGGCAAAACCTAACCTAGCGGAACGTAACGTAATTCAACCTAACGCGCC
>NW_017083590.1:0-298 GCF_001483705.2 Eufriesea mexicana
CCCTGGGATGACCAAAAAGTGGTCTCGGCACGTCACGTTGTGTCAGGTCTCGTTCGGTTATGTTGGTTTTGGCCATGTTTGGTCAGGGTAGCTCTAACTTTTGTGCTGTAAACTGCTATTCAGTGGACTTCCGCGCTCCGCTGTTATCTGCTATGTCCTGCTACGCCCCGGGGAGGGCAGCAACGGTGGTCTCGGCACGATAGGCTGAGTGATGTTATGTTTGGCTATGTTCCGCTGGTTTGGGCTAGGCTTGGGTAGCTACGACTTTTCTGGTATACACTGCGATTATATGGACCTT
>NW_017083591.1:0-298 GCF_001483705.2 Eufriesea mexicana
TCCTACGCTCTACATTGCTCTACATTACTCTGAACGGCTCTGGGGTGGCCAGTAATAGTGGTCCCGTCGCGTAAGTCTGATTTTTTGTACGTTCGGTTATGTTACGTATGGTTATGGGAGGAGAGGTTAGCAGCGACTCTTGTGCTGTATACTGCCATTCGGAGAAATTCTGCGCTATACTGACCTCTAATATGCTCTGCTTGGCTCTGGGAGGCCAGAAATGGTGGTCTCAGAGCGTTAGGCCGAGTTAGGCTACGTTGGTTAAGGTTATGTTCCTTAGCGTTAGGTTTGGATAGCT
>NW_017083592.1:0-298 GCF_001483705.2 Eufriesea mexicana
CGGGTGGGCGCTGAAGTCCCGCAGGACCATAACCGGACGATCCAAGTGTCCACTAGGGAAACATCCGAGCTCGTCCAGGTACCTCTCGCACTACGAGAGGCCGCGGTTGGAGGAGGCGTAGCAACCCATCACGACTACGTCGTTCCAGGAGACCGCCACGAATCCCTCACCGCTGTGATGCAGCGCTGGTGCGGCCGTCCGCAATGGTCCAATGGCGATGATATCCACGGAGCCGTCCCGATCCCCGAACCACACGTCTTGATCGAGAATACGGTACGGCTCTGCGGTAACAGCTAGC
>NW_017083593.1:0-297 GCF_001483705.2 Eufriesea mexicana
ATAGGCATTGCAATGCTATAGAATTGTGTTGGAAAATTCAATTTTATTGACATTTTCGACTAACATCGAGGTGAGCCAGCTTCCTTGCATTTGTATGGTGGAAAGATACTTTTGGCGTGCTATAGCCATTGCAATGCTGCAGAATCATGCTGGAAAGCTCAATTTTATTGACATTTTCGACTAATATCTTGGTGAGCAAACTTTCTTGCATACACAAGGAGGAAAGATTATATGGGCCAGCTATAACCATTGCAATGCTATATAAACTGGCTGGAAAGTTCAATTTTATTGACATTT
>NW_017083594.1:0-297 GCF_001483705.2 Eufriesea mexicana
TTATAGATTTTGAATAGACTTCTTCTCTGGCAAGTAGAACGCTGTACTTGCCATTGGATTGAATGCGGCAGGCGATCTACTCAACAATCTATAACAGGCTATAGATTTTGAAAAGACCTATTCTCTGCCACGTAGATGGCTGCACTAGCCATTGGATTGAAGGCGTCAAGCGATCTATTCACAAAGCTATGACAGGTTATAGATTTTGAATAGACCTATTTTCTGGCAAGCAATTGTCTGCTCTTGCCATTGAATTGAAGGCGTTAGGCGATCTATTCACGATGCTATGACGGATTA
>NW_017083595.1:0-297 GCF_001483705.2 Eufriesea mexicana
AACGTCTTTAATCCAATGGCAAGTACATCCACCTAGTCGCCAGAGAATAGGTCTATTCAAAATATATAACCTGTTGTAGCTTGGTGAATAGATCGTCTAACGCCTTCAATCGAACGGCAAGAACAGCCATCCACTTGCGAGAGAATAGGTCTATTCAAAATTTATAACCCGCTATTGCTTGATGAATAGATCGCCTAACGCCTTCAATCCAATGGGCAGTACAGCCATCCACTAGTCAGAGATTATGTCTACACAAAACCAATAGTCTGTTATAGCTTGGTGAATAGATCGCTTAAC
>NW_017083596.1:0-298 GCF_001483705.2 Eufriesea mexicana
ACAATGGAGCGCAGAGGTCCAACGCATTGCAGTGTATAGCACAAAGGTCAAAGGTGCTTTTCCTAACCTGGTCAAACTTAACATACCAAAACGTAGCCTAACTCAACCTAACGTGACGGGACCACTATTGCTGCTATCCAAAGAGAGAAACAGAATGTACGAGGGCACAGTAAAGCGCAGAGATCCCTCGCAATGCAGTGTATAGCACTGAAGCCGTACATATCCTATCCTAACTCGACATAATTTAACGTAACAGAACACAGCATAACCCTACATGATCTGCCGCGAGAACTGCTCC
>NW_017083597.1:0-298 GCF_001483705.2 Eufriesea mexicana
GTACATTATGTCAAGAAACATAAAAGAGGCAGCATTTATATCCAGAGAGAAAGATGTATGGCATCGACATGGAAATATGAAGCTCATTGAAGAGATGGAGAGTGAACAATTGGTAATAGTTATGAAAGTTATAGCTAAATTGAATATAGAGAGTAAATATTGCATTAAAACTAAAATGCGTAGAAATATCTATAGGAACTTGGAAAATATAAAAGCAGCAGCAATAATGGGGCTGTGACACATGAAATTGATTGGGACAATAAAGACAACATTAAGAAGAGGTAAAAGGTACGTCTTT
>NW_017083598.1:0-298 GCF_001483705.2 Eufriesea mexicana
CCTCTGGCAAGTAGATAGCTGTACTTGCAATTGTATTGAAGGCGTTAGGCGACCTATTCACCATGCTATATCATGTTACTGATTTTGAATAGACCTATTCTCCGGCAAGTAGATGGCTGTGCTTGCCATTGGATTGAAGGATTTAGGCGCCCTATTCGCCAAGGTAAAAAGGGCTATAGATATTGAATAGACCTATTCCCTGGCAACCAGGTGGCTGTACTTGCCATTGGGCTGTAGGCGTTAGGCCATCTATTCTCCAAGATACAACAGGATGTAGATTTTGGATAGACCTATTCAC
>NW_017083599.1:0-297 GCF_001483705.2 Eufriesea mexicana
CTGGAAAATACAATTTTATTGACATTTTCGACTGCTATCGTGGTGACCTAACTTTCATGAATATATAAAGAGAAAAGTTACTACTGGCGTACTATAGTCATTGCAATCATATAGAATGTGTCCGGAAAATTCAATTTCATTGACGTTTTCCACTAATATCGTGGTGACCTATCTTTCTTGCTTATATAAGGAGGAAAGATTCTACTGGCGTGCCATGGTCATAGCGATGTTACCGAATCTGGCTGGAAAATTCAATTTTATTGATGTTTTCGAATAACATTGTGATCACCTAATTTT
>NW_017083600.1:0-298 GCF_001483705.2 Eufriesea mexicana
GCCAAGGAGGCACGGCGCAGCGAGCCTGGGGTCCGCCGTGAACCCAGCACTCCGGGGCTCGTACACGGCGCGACCACATGATTCGGCCGGTTAACTCCTTTTTAACGCTATATCAACGCACTCGCGTGTCGAGGAGACACGGCGAGGCGAGTCTTTAGTCCGCTGTGATCCCAGAACTTTGGGATACGTACACGGCGCGACGAAGTGACTCGACAAATTAAATCTTTTTTAACGTTATATCAACGCACTTGCGTGTCGAGGAGACACTACGAGGCGAGTCTTTAGTCCGCCGTGAACG
>NW_017083601.1:0-298 GCF_001483705.2 Eufriesea mexicana
TAGAGTTGCTATTGAATCTAAATCATCATTGAACAGGTTAATCCCGCGGTTACAGTGCTCTATCGGTGAATTCACCAGCTACTGTACTTGGAGCTCTAAATATCTCTAGCCATGACTGATGTATGCATTCACTATTCGGTAGCTACTGTGGAACTTAAATCATGAATCAATAGATTAATACAAAGGCTGCAGTACTCTAACGATGGCTGCACACAGTACTATTATGTCAATAGCTAAGGCGGTGGAATAAAACGTATATATCATTTGTCACTCTAGAATTGCTATAGAATATACGTCA
>NW_017083602.1:0-297 GCF_001483705.2 Eufriesea mexicana
TGCAAAGCTATAGAATTCGGCTGGAAAATTCAATTTTATTGACATTTTCGACTAATATCGTGGAGAGCTAATTTTGTTGTATAAATAACGAGGAAATATTCTATTGGCATGCTATAGCCATTACAATGATATCGAATATGACAGAAAAATTCAATTTCATTGTCATTTTCGACTAATGTCGTGGTGAGCTGATTTTGTTGTATAAGTATGGAGGAAGGATTGTATTGGCGTGCAATAGCGATTGCAATGCAAAAGAATCTGAATGGAAAAAACAATTTTATTGACATTTTCGACTAA
>NW_017083603.1:0-298 GCF_001483705.2 Eufriesea mexicana
ATTAAAATATCATATAAAAATCCGATATACCATTACATTTGAAATTTGCAAAAGACTTATTACATTTTTGTATT
Organism: Eufriesea mexicana; assembly: GCF_001483705.2. Lineage (NCBI taxonomy): Eukaryota > Metazoa > Arthropoda > Insecta > Hymenoptera > Apidae > Eufriesea > Eufriesea mexicana. Next base: position 75 of record NW_017083603.1, read on the forward strand.
GTTAATATTGTTATTACCGACAAGAAATTTGAATTCTGTGAAAGATATTCACTATAATGGTAAAAAATTACTTTTGAGCTATTTATCTTTTAATTATTATTCTGTTTATTAAATTATTTATATCATAAATTTTTATTTACCATATACCTTGTATATTTATATGTAATATTTATTATTAAATTATTATTCCTATTTAAATTTTATTTTATTAATAAATTCAATTT
>NW_017083604.1:0-298 GCF_001483705.2 Eufriesea mexicana
TGAAAAAATTAATAAATTATTGGCTATTAAAGCGGGAAAATAATAAATAATGGAATCGGTAAAGCTCGAAAATTTTTGATCGGGGTGGGGGGCTCGGCCGATCGGCGGCTATATAAGGGGCGACGCGACAGGGCACAACTCATTTGTCGGTTCGACTTCGGTAGTGTAACATCTAAATTTTCGTTGTGCGCGAGGGGGGGATTCGAAGTGAGGTTGGGGCTAGCCACCCCACCCTCACTCCCCCCCATTAAACAATTTACTAATAATTTTTATTTTGTTTTCAGGTATTAATTATTTT
>NW_017083605.1:0-298 GCF_001483705.2 Eufriesea mexicana
GTCATCGATACTACAATTATTATTGTCTTTGTCATTGCTATTGTAATTGTTATTGCTATTGCTGTTTTTATTCTTCGTGCTATTATTGCTTCTATCGTTAGATCTACTGTTGTTTCAATTTTCCTTACTGTTAAAAATTCGTGTTGTTCTCGGAATTGTTATTGCTATTGCATAGTCAATGCAATTGTTGTTACTATTGTTATTTTCACTGTCAATCCATTTTGTCATTGCTATTTTTATTATTTTTATTTTATTCGATACTGCTCTTATTTTTATTGCAGTTATCGTTATTGTTATT
>NW_017083606.1:0-298 GCF_001483705.2 Eufriesea mexicana
GTGTAAATCACAAAGGTCGATGATATTCCAAGCTAATATGTCCTAACCTAGCCTAACCAAACGCAGCATAACTCAAAATAATATGCCGAAACCTCAATTGCTGGCTATCCCAGGGTCAAGCAGAGCACACTATAGTACAGTACAGCGCAGAAATCCACTGAGCAGCAGTGTATGGCACAAAAGTCAGACCAATATTGTCCTAACCAAGACAAACGTAACTTAATCAAACGTAACGTAACTCAAACTAACGTGCCGAGAACACAACTCCTGTCGTCCGCAGAGCCAAGCAGAATGTGCT
>NW_017083607.1:0-298 GCF_001483705.2 Eufriesea mexicana
TAGTTATGTTTCGTTTCGCTAGGTCAGGTTAGGAAGGTTTGGTTAGTACTTCTTTGACTTTTCCGCTGTACGCTGCTATCCGGTGGATATCTGCGCTCTACATTGCTCTACTCTACTCTGCTCGGCCCAGGGGAAGCGGGCATTAGATATGGCGGCACGTTAGCTTGGGTCAGGTTATGTCTGGTTTGTTTCGGTCATGCTACATTTGGTTAGTGTAGTCTTGACTTTCGTGTTGTATACTGTTATCCAGTGGATCTCTGTGATCTACTGTGTTCTAGCATATTCTGCTTGGCTCCGG
>NW_017083608.1:0-298 GCF_001483705.2 Eufriesea mexicana
CCATCGAACCATACATCCATCCATCCATACAAGCACCCATCCATACACCCATCGATCCATACTTCTATACATCCATGCACCCATCCATCCATACATTCATACATCCACACATCCATTCATCGATGCATCCTTCCATTCGTACGTCTATTGTTCGATACGTCAACCCATCCATACATCCATACACACATACATCCATACAACCATGGATTCATGCATCCTAACACCTGTACAACAATTCATCCATCCATCCATATATCCTGCCATTCACACATACATCCATCCATACATCCATTCACCC
>NW_017083609.1:0-298 GCF_001483705.2 Eufriesea mexicana
TCTTCGGTGGATTCCTGCGCTCTAAATTGCTCTGCTATAATCACCTCGACTACCGGGAGGACAGCAGTAGTGGTCGCGTCACGGAAGGTTGAGTTTGGCTACGTTGGGTTATGTTATGTTTGTTTGGGTTTGGTTAGGATAACCTTGTCTGTTCTGCTTTACACCGCCATTCTATGGATTTCTGCGCTCTACCCTCCTCTAATATGCTGTGCTTGGTTCTGGAGAGGCTAGCACTAGCGCTAGCGGTGCGTTGGGTTGAGCTTTATTATGTTCGGTTGTGTTACGTTTGGGTCGGCTA
>NW_017083610.1:0-298 GCF_001483705.2 Eufriesea mexicana
GCGCCTGCGAGCGCCAATTCGAAAGCTGCTTCCGCGAATTCCGTCTCCGCGAACGCGACCGCGTAGGGCCCGCCGAATGGCGGAGCACCGGGCCCGCAGCCGGCCCACAGGAAGGGGGGCCAGGAGGAGGCCATGGACACAGCCTAACTTTCACGTCGTCCATGGTGCTACAGGCCGACCTGAACCACTCGCGGGCGTCGCAGGACCTGCTCCTGCAGACGCTCGTTGAGCTTGATGTCCGGCTGGCTGTTACCGCAGAGCCGTACCGTATCCTCGACCAAGACGGGTGGTTCGGGGA